>NC_079158.1:90437954-90717954 GCF_947563725.1 Argiope bruennichi | reverse complement strand
ATAAATTTATTACTATTTATTAAAAAATATTATTATTATTTTTATATTAATTATTAATATTTTTATTGATTATTAAGTAATATTAATAAAATATTATATTGTTATTATTACTTAACAGTGAGATTCAGAAATTACACCACAGTATTGATGAAAATAAGATTAAAATGTAAAACTAATTAAAAAAACTGTATTTTAGTTCTCTATTGAAAGTATGTTTTTAAAAATAGACTGTATTAAATTTCAATCATAAATCTGTGCGGAAGACATAATCTCTCATGATCTCGTCACGTTTCGAACGTGAATATGAAAATATAAGATAAACTAGGATCCATAGTAGATTCATTTTTAAAATAGCTTACAGTGCAGAAATTATATGACAGCATTAACCTATATTTCATGTGCTGTGGACGAGTGTGGAAAATGTGATTTAGCAAAAATAATTTATTTAATAGAATTAAAATAAAAAAATGAAAATTAGCAAGAAATTCTATACAAGGTTAGAAGAGCGGCAAAAAAGATCCAAGAAATCCATTGAATGAAAACGAGCAGTTAAATTACTGAAAGCCGATGGCGATTATTATATCAATCGCCTAAACTTCAGAAGAAATTTTAATCCATTACAGGATCTTCATTTCTTTAGATTTTTCTACCATGTTGAAATTTTATGCATTTTCTCCCGAATAAAAAAAACAATCTGCTAAGTATTAAGAAACAAAGCTTGAAAAAAAAAATTCACAATAAAGTTCTGTATTCCACAAAATTAAATTTGAATATTTTTAGTTACGATTATAAGTCAGGATGAAATTAGATGTTAAAAAATAAAGTAAATATAATATTTAAAATAATAATAATAGTGAAATAAAGTAGTAATTTATTATTTAAATCATTATTTTTATTTCTCAAATAAATGCGAAATTCATTTTTCTCTTCAAATATATAAAATGAAATTTTTCCTGAAAAGTATACAATTTAAATGGTAATCTCTTTTAAAGATTTATAAAGTATTTTTTTATATATTTAATTTATTTTTCTGCTTCCACTAACTTTAATGTCGTATTTTAAAAGCTGATGAATATAAATTTTTATAAGAAGAATTGTATAGGAAAACGCATTTATTATTTATATTTACTTTGTTAAAATTTTACTTAAGGAAATGAACATAATAATTATCTTAAGAAAGAGGATTTTGTTTCATTTTTGGTACAAAAGAAATGCGTTCATTATACTCTAAAAATGAATAATTATATCTGAATTTTTAGTTTTTCTGGAATGTTCAAATGAATATTTGAACATCATTCAATAAGAACTGAATATATGATTATTTTAGCCACTCTCTCAAAACTCATTTGCATTCATTCGCATGCTAAAGATGATGTTTGCCGAAAAATATATTTTGTTATAAGCAAAGATCCAAAGAACTTATAAATATTAAAGTAATTTTCTTGTTTAAAATTGTTGGCTTGTCAAAAAAACAATTGACTTAAATTCGCGTTTTTCCCCTCTAGGGTTTTTATTAGCAGAAATATATTTTACGAAGCTTTTTTCCGAAATTACAACTTTCTCAAAGAAACATTTCTCACAAAATTGAACGGTCAAATTAAAAAAAAAAAAAAAAAAAATGCACATTTATGTTATACTGGCGTAAGAATTTCTACCTAAGCATGTATCCATCACCCTTAACTTTATAATGATAATTTTGATTGTAAATAAAGCGGTAACTCGTGAAAAACATAAAACGCAAACGTGATTACAACATCCGAAACACTTAAATTTAACATCATGTTTTAAACTCCTATTCAGCGTCGAACAAAAATATCATCATTTTGCACGTCAAGTATCAATAGCCTTAGAGGTGGACAAGTAGAGCACTTTTCCGATCACACATCGTTCCAAAGTCGTCGAAAATGGATGCTTAGATTGTAGAGCTGAAACCCTAGATTAAGATGTCACCAGCATTGAAGTAATTGGAGAGCATGCTTTTAGCTTTTCTTCGAGCTTTTCCAAGGAGTGAATGAAGAGGGAATAGAACAAGGGGATAGGGGGTGGAAAGGAAAAGCCGATGCATTAATCCAGAAAGGATGAGATTTCTTCTTTTTCTCTAGAAAAGAATTTCATGAATCTCGTGAGTCTGGAAATTCCGTTGCACGTCAACTGTCAAGGAAAATGGAAGACCTTTTTATGTTGCTGCTGTTGTTGTTTTTTCTAAGTTTCACTTTTAAATAACTTAGAAAGTCGGTTTGGAGTTGAGGGGAGATATAGTAAAGGAAGAGTGAATAGGAAATTTAAAAGGCAGTGGGCGTTGTTAGGTAAAATGCAAGCATGCAAAGTAATCTGAGATTCTTTCAAGGAAGCTCTTTTCTTATTCAGAGGAAAAGTGCGGCCTAATTGTTTACTGAATATATTTAGGGAGAAATATGAGGCACGTGATTTTGTTACATATTTATGAAAGAAGACGTTTTATGCTAAAGAAGTGATAGTAAAATCTACTGTATATTAAGATAAATATTTACTTAAATCAAAAATGAGTATAACAATGTATTTTGTCTTGAAAAGTATCAAAATATTCTATGTTTATGTGTCTGAAAATAATGATTAAATATTCATACGTCTTAATTAAATATTCATTCATATGTCTTAAAATATTCTTCAAAAAATATTTTTTTCAAAAATTTTATATGGACAAAACGAAATAATAAGGCTAAATAAACCTTTATTGATATAAAGTTTTTTGATTTAATATAATTTTACTTGTAAATATTATAATGTTTTGCCTTTAAGATGCATTTAATACTTCCATCAGAAACATTTTATAAACAATTTTATTACTTACACAAAAATAAAACCAAAGATTTTTGGCTGTATACGAACTCAATAAAAACATCTCCAAATTATTCACTGTTTTCTACTATATGCAAATTATTTCAGAACGCCATTTTCTAAATCAAAAAAAGTTTCTAACATAATTTGAAAAAAAATTAATTATTGTAATATCTTCTGAAACATAAATTTGATATAAGACGATGAATATTTATTATAAAATAAAATTTAAATATTTGCATTTGATCGAATTTGGAATGTGGAATTAATCAACTGCCAATATGAAAATTTTGAATTTTAGTGTAACAGAATAGAAATTTACTAATTGTTAGTTGCGTAAATAAAGTTTTGTCAATATCTTATCAGACTTGAAATTTAAAAGAAATTACTGAGTTTGATTAAAATGCTGCAAAAAGTATGCTTTTATTAAAAATTGTTTAATGAATTTCCTTATTCTCGCTGCAATTTAATAAGAGTTTATCATAAATTTTCTGACTTTAATTGAATCAAAAACATTCTTTTATTATTCTTGAAATTCTTCAAAGGAAGGGAGAATAAATCATACATTAGTTACATTTGACTTTTAATTGTATCTTATGATATTATAAGATATTAAAAAAATTATTTTCTTGTAAAAAACATTTATTTCTTTCAAGAGACCTGAATTGAAAACTAGAAATCAAAAATACAGAAAATACCTGGATAATTTTGTTTTGTATATCAAAATGTAGACACTTTCGAAGTTTTACATTAGAGAAACCATGAAAGTTTCAAAAATGCTGCAAGTATTTGATCATTAAACTTAATAATAGTTCTTTACTACCTTGAAAAATTATTTACTTAATAATAGTTATTTACTACCTTGAAAAATTATTTACTTAATAATAGTTATTTACTACCTTGAAAAATTATTTACTTAATAATAGTTATTTACTACCTTGAAAAATTATTTACTTTTCTGGAAGTTCTTAACTGAAGAATAAATATTTGGATTTGTAGAATTAAAATTGAAGATGCACAAAATGTCAAAATAATTTTGTTTTGCATGTCAGAATGTATCAATCTCAAATTTTTAAATCTGGGGAAAACGCATGTTCACAAAATACTGCAAGCATTCCAAACGTGGGTTGGATGAAAGGTAAGTGGAAACCAATAAATGCCGTATGTTATCAAAGATTTACTAAAAAACAAAAGGATCTGTGTAGGAACAGCACAGATTTGAAAAAAAAATGCAAAAATTTGCTTCAAACTTATTTTTTGTTCTCATCTAAACATATGCATATCTATCTTGTATACAATGTGCAATTTATTATATTTATTAATCTTGATTTTTTTCACAAATTGAATAACCGAATGACAACATTTTATTAATAAGTGATTATTGCATTCACTAAGATAAACAGCATATATTAAATTTAAAATCTATCGGCAATATTCTTTATTTTTATACTTTATTAGCCATCTTTGATGTTCAAGATTCGAGGAAAATATTTTCAATCATCAGAATGAAACAAGCATTAATCATAGTTAATAATTAATAACGTAATTAAGTATAGTTTATTGTGTATATTTTTTATTCCAAAAGGCGTCAAACCCCACTATATCATAATGTCTTCGAAATGTCCCAAGCCATCAGGATGACATCAAAAACTTCCTTATCGTGCGATATTTCAAATCGCACGTTCTAGTACGCAATGATAATATTTCGCTTTCTGATCCCCATGTAAATTAATCATAATTTATAATTGAATAAAAGAATTAGGGTCATAGTTTATTGTGTGCATGTACATTCCCATAGGGTTTGAAACGTACCATGTTTTAAGATTAAGACTAAGATTTCACTTTATGATAATCTGTAAAGTGAAAAAAAAAATGTCATTTTTTTTTTTAGTTTTTAAAAACGGAAAAATACACATTTAAATATGAAATAAACAATGCAAAATGTTTGAATTTTCTTCAGAATTAAATTCCAGCTTTCATTATGTTTAATTCAACGAAACAATTTAAAAAATGCAATAAAATTATTTAAATATAAGAGAAATTTATACGGCAATTAAATGGGCATCGTTAAAAAGAAAATGTTTTAAATTTGAAAATATAATAAACATTATTTTTGTGTTAAAACTGTCTTCGAAAATCATAACACCACAATTTCTATTATTTATTTATTAAATAAAATTTGAATATATAAAATAATTTTAAAAAAAGGCACATTTTCGATCTTCGAATTAAATCCCACTAAATTTTATAACTCATTCCCATGCTGTCTTCCTTGTAGAATGTCAACCCAAGCACATATAATCTTCTTCATAATTATTAGATTCATTTTTATTGATTTACCAATGCTAATATTGATTTCTTTCATATTAAACAGAAAAATAACGTTGTTCTCCTAATGACAAAGCGAAATCCAGGACCTTGCTATATTCATCGATTTTATTACTCACATTTGTGTTTTATTATCTTCCAATGATGGTTTTGCCTCTATCTTACGTAGCACAGGATATGAGATAATCCTCACGTATCAGTTTCTCTGCTCAGTGCGCTACGAAGCACCCGTGCGTGATGTGATTGTCAGACTTAATACCTGGCCAATCTGAAAGTAATGCGGACACGAACATCACCTTCGCTTCACTGATATTCATATGCGCCAAAACGGATCTGAGACTCCAGCTCCTGTGCATCATTTTCCAGGA
This sequence comes from Argiope bruennichi, assembly GCF_947563725.1. Lineage (NCBI taxonomy): Eukaryota > Metazoa > Arthropoda > Arachnida > Araneae > Araneidae > Argiope > Argiope bruennichi. Next base: position 90,712,441 of record NC_079158.1, on the reverse strand, counting down.
AATATCCTTTAGCATAAATCACGGCTTAATAATGCGCTTTGGTGAAGCCTGCCTCAAATGATTTTATGCCTCTTTAAGTGAAAGGAAATTCGAATCATAGCAATTTCCGAGGGATTATAGGGAATTAAGATTAGTCCCCCAGTTGAAAAGTATTAACTTTCGTGTCTTAAGAATTTCAGCTTCAGTAATCATTAAAATATTAGGTAGTTAAATATGTTTAACACTAGTTGTAATTGCATAGATTTTATGGTTCAGAAAGTTAAAGCAAAGAAATTGTTTTGCAATACAGTCACGTGCCAAATGATGAATTATAGATTCAGAAAATCATATTTTTCTTTGCACAGAACGAATAATCAAAAATAAGTTCCTTCATGAAGTTTTCATTACTTCCAAATTATTCCAAGAAATTCTTTTGTAGCTTTGATTGTTTTGTTGCTTAAATTTGAAGCTTTTTTTCATTCAAATATATGAATAAAACAATACAAATACAATTAAAAAAGTGAGGAAATAGAAAACAATGAAGTATTTATGCTGACATACTATTGACATAGTTCTGTTATTTGTCTAGTCATCTTTGACAACAAGCCAGTCTATCGGAAATATTGAATTGCAATTAGATTAATTAACTTTATACTTACAATCTTCTCATTAGAGTTATATTGCATGAAACTGTGATAGATTAAAATAGCGTTATTCTAATACAAATTTTCTGATTAATGTGTACAAGAATCTGCAGCTGGATTCAAATACAATGACTTTATGAAATAATCATCAGCGCTATATATCTCCTAATTGAGCATTAACTTTCACGATACTCTAAATACACTTTCGTATTCTTTAAATAAGCCGCAATAGTAAAACTACTGTTTGTTTGTTTTTCAATCGAACACTAATTGAATTTTAATTAGTGTTCGATTTTAATGTATTTTTTGTAAAAAAAATTCTAAATTTTGCTCAATTTTTAGTTTATCAAAATTGTGATTAAAATTTCAGAAAACAAGCTTTAAGGTACTATTTCTAATACTCAAATCTTGTGCCAAATTTTGATTTTAAACCTAACAATCCGACTGTTCGAACCTCAAAATACACACACAAATTCTCAATTATTTATAGTAAAGTAGGTACTAAAATGTAGGCTTATTTTATAGAGTATTTCAGTTACTATTTTGAATTTTCTAAATTGGAAATCTTGAAAAGCGTATTAACATTAGCTTTCTTTTTCGGATTTAACTCAATGATTGTGATATGTGTGATATAGAATTAAACATATTTTAAAGCAATAGTTCTCATTTTATTTTTGAAATTCAAATTTTAGATTTTTTTTTCCTATGGTTAAAGGTTTGGTATATAAAATTTTCCAATATTTTTCCTGTAAGCAATATGGAAAATACTTCTTTTGTTAATATAATTCTAATTATTAAACTAACTAACTATTAAGATGCTAATTCTAACTATATTCTATTAAATAACATGTAAAAATGTTATCGCATTTCACTAACATTAAAAGTTTTGCATTCTTATTTGAGTGCACTTATTTTATTTGAGCATTTATCGTTCTAATATGTTACAAATATCATGAATCATACTCTATTCTCCACAAACAATTCATTTGTAAAATGATTTAAAAACTCTCTTATAATTTTAGGAAATTGATTTGATTCAACATGCAAATTATTAGCTTATACGGAAATTTAATTACTTCTATAGTAAAAATCTATCAAAACATGAAATGTAAAAATATTTCTTGTAGGACACTGTTAAGATCCAACAGCGAATGAAAAACTTTATTGAAAATTTCTATGAAATAATCTTGAAAAACGAATTAGCATGCTAAAATGCATTTGTTATTTCAACAAATAATATGAAATAATAATGTAAAAGAACATTTTTTAACGATATGCAGAGCAGCTACTAAATTCGACATAAATATAATTTGAGGAAGGGAAGGGAAAACAAAAAGATTTTTGTCTAATTTTGATTAGGTTTTTCATTAATTTAAAAAGACTTTTAATCTCGATCAAATTGGCTTTTCATTTTTTAATAAATATTTCATATACTTATAAAATCCGTCCTCTTTCATCATTTCCAGTAAGTAGATTTCGAAACCGTACAGAGAAGATTGTATTTTCAGTTAGAAAAAGCTCTAAATGAATAAGGAATTGTATTTTAAATTTGATACCTAAATAAACAGATACATATTTTGAAAAGTCATTACGATATCTAAATTTCAATGCTATATGCTATAGTTAATACTCGAATTAAATAAAATATATCAAGTGCATTAAAATTTTAAAGAAAAAGAAGTTTCATACTTCTATAATTAAAACTATAGTTTCCAATAGTTATATTCCAATATATTTCCAATAGTTTTGACTTGCTCAGTGAACATATTAAAGAATATTCGAGGATAAAAACATGGTTTGTTTGTCTTAAGTAATAAAACTGAAAGTTATTGACTTTAAATTTTGGTCGAATTTTTAAATTTTTTTAGTGAAATATTATTTTAAATTTTAGAATATTAATGAATATTAAACAATTTAATAATTATGAATATTAAGATCTGGGCTTTCACAAAAATATTGACTACGCAATTTTTTCAGCAAGATATTTATTTACCAAAACTATATACAGCTTAATCTTTCATGCCTTTCAGAGCATTTTGCTAACAGAAATCCAGCTTTTTTTTAAATTTAGCTATTGTTCCTCGATTAGAGTGGACCCCCTGTTTAATATAAATTCACTGTTTTTATTTTTATACTCAAAAAATGGAAATAATTTATTATTCTTTTTTATAAAAAAAATATGATTCAATTAAAGCCATAAAAATCTGATGAAAGCATCACACAATGTAGAAACAACTATTTGATTCAGTTATTAAAACGCTTACAATCTATTTATTATTACTTGTAATTAGTAAGCTGCAAAAATGGAAGTACATAAATTAATACTCAAAATAAAAGCAATAAAATTATGAATTAAAATGAGTTCTCTTAAAAATTAACTTATTCCTTAAAATACTTATAATATTTAAATTAAGTGTTTTTATTCCAGATGAAAGTTTTGAGTATTATTCATATACATTTTTCAATAATTTAAACGAAAATTGACATCTGAAAGGGCTTTTATAATTATTAATATCCGTCAATGCCAATAAATAAGTACTGCATACCTTTAGAAACACCAATTCTCTATATTATAAATTATGCAACGAGTGAGGAGAATATTTGTATGGACACAAATTTATTATTAAATTCATTTCCTATCTTTATATTTAGATAATTCTCATATCTCGTATTAAAATATTAGAATTTGAAATTTTTGAAATTTTATTGAGAATGAAGAAATGTATACAAACATTTAAATTATTGTGCTATTTTCAATACATTACAGGGAAAGAGAATTGAGATGATAATTAAATGGCATGACTTATGACATTATAAACAAAAAAATGTATTTTTTTAAAAAGTCTCCAATCAATTGGTAAACTCAAGCAAGTCTGGTATGCTTTCTATTAAGCTTTTCAAGTCAGGAAACGCCACACAAGTTACTAGTGTACAATAGTTACGAAATACGAATGCGAATTTACATTGTTTCTGAATCAATCGTTCCATTCTTGGCGACTAATCCTTGTCGTGTATTTAATTGTATCCAAAAATCGAATTTTTGCCTTAGACACGTTTTTCCCAATCGATTGAAGCAAAAATTTAACACAAAACTGTAGTCACAAAATCCCAAACCTAATTTGATATATTTAAATCATTGAGATTTCGAACTTCCGCATTTATATATTTCTGAAAATATAAATAGGCAGATAACTCTGTGTTGGTTTTAATTAAAAATTTGACAGGTGTATACACTATAAATGCTAAATCTCTGCAGCAAATCTTGTCTGTCTAACTCAATTTTGTAATTATAGTGTTAACTTTTATTTAAATAGCCGGACTTACTCAGAAAATATTTTACTCAAAGTTTAATAGAAGTCTGAAAATGTGTTGTAAAGACCCTATACAAAATTTAACCCGCCTAGCTCACAATGTTTTGCATCATTTTTGTCATACACAAGCAGACAGATGAACGGAGATTTTCTAAAAATGCGTTTTTCGAAATCAGGGAAGTCTAAAATGGATAGGTAAAAGCAAAATCTCGAAATCTAATTATTATACTATTATTATACTTTTTCTGTACTACGTATACAAGAAAGTAAAAATGATCAATCGTAGTTAATTTTTATGTACTAATATTTACCACAGTGTTATGTTTTCTAAGAGCATTCCTTTATGAAAAAACAGCAAATGATAATTTACGCTTGTAAAGCAAAAAAAAAAAAATCTGAATAGGTAATTTTTTTGGTTAGAAACGTTGAAATTTGGGCCCGACAGTATGTTCCAGTAATATGTCAGAATTCCAATGTTTCTTTATTTTTTATAAAATTCCTAATCTTTAGAATTTCTAAAAAGGTATATACTAAATATTTTAATTAATATGCCTTTAAGGAAACGCAGTTACATTATTTTAACCTTCAGAGTTATTTTTTAAAGAAAGTGTTTCATTCAATTTCCAATTACACAAAGACATATCCTATTTAAACATGATCCATTTCTAAAACAATCTGCTTATATTTGATGATACATACATCACATTCAGTTTAAAAAATTGCAACATAACAAACTTTTTTTTTATAAATGTGGCTTAAATCCTTTCAAATAAGATAGGTCTAGTTAAAAATGTTTAATTTTCTATGCTTTCGTAAATTGTAATGAATTCTCTAGAGGTGTTTTAAATGGTTATCATTAAGTTATCAAAAAAGCAATTCACAGGGATGTAATCTCATTAAATCAAACTTTTAGATGAAGATTTATTGCCAGCAGATTCCCTAATAATAATTATTAAATAAAATATTAAATATGCATTGTTAACTTTTGATATTTAAAAGTTTAGTAGCATCGTTCATTTTAAAATTCCATAATAATTAAACTATAAAATGTATAAATTTTAAGAATATAGGTTAAAATCTAAAAAGCGATTTTGGCAAAAGGAAAAAAAATAGTTAAATGTTCCATATTTTTATAGTTTTTAAGGGCTGGTAGTTTTACTCAACTGGATTCATTTATCTAATATTGCAATTAAATACAACAAAGTAATGAAAATGCCAAAAATACATGGCAATAAAAAAAATGTTAATATTTTTCCATCTAAAAATAATTGAGTTCTCAAAATAAATTATAATTTTTTCATAGGCTGCTAATATTTTCATGAGTATTATTGAGTGGATGCAGTTCTGATTTTTTTTCTTACTAAAATAATTATGTCGTATATTTCTTATTAATTGTAAAAAATATTAGACTACAAGAATTACTTCCTTAACAAGCATAGGATTTGAGACTTCTTTAATAATATGTTCATCATAAGCATAGGATAAGAGTTTATCACCGACCATACTGCCAGCGTGACTAAGACAACTAACTGTCTTGTACTTTTACTACCTTTGCATCAAAAGAAAAATGAATTTGGTAAAGAAAATTTTGATTAGTTCTTAGAAGAGAAAATCAAAAGTAGCTTACTATCAGTAATCTCGAAAAGCAGGTAGTACTTATAAATAGATAGAACGAAAATGTTGCTGATTACTTTCTTTCAAAAAAATGTCCAAATAAAGAAAAGTTGAAGATTACTCCGTTTGCAGAATTGATTAAAAAGAACCAAAAGAGGAAAAATAATTGAAAGTCTTATCAACACTTGTTACAATCAAAATAACTATAAGCGAAAGGTTATTTATTATAACATTTTTTTTAAATCATATGTCCAGAGGCGCTGTGATGCTTTATGGCACCATAAGGAGTTAAAAATGCATCCAGAATAAACATGAAAGCAAAATTAATTTCGAAGTCTGTCATTAATTAATAACAATAATTAATATCTGAAACAAAAAAGAGACAAAATTTGCTTCCTATGAGGACAAAATGTTTTTAAGGCACTAATCACAAAAGCAAAAAAAGCGTTACAGTTAATTAATCTTCACTTTAAAGACAATTAATGATGTTCCTAATGGCCATTCTTTCGATATCCGATAAAATTATGAAGGAAAAAAACTCCAATAACATTTAGCTAAAATGTTCGCGCCTTTTTTAGAAACTAACCTTAATTAACTATCAGTGATTATCAAACATGAACTTAACTTTTGAAATATTTTGTAAATCTTTTTATTCGCTTTTAAGCTATCATGCGTAAGTCAGAAAGTGTATAAATGAATGGATGATCTGAAAACTTACAAGAATGTTTTACAGGAGATAAAGGAATCTTGGCAAAGATTTTAAACAAAGTTGATTTAAGAGAAAACTAAATATATCATTAGCTGAAAAATTCTTGACACTGTTTTCATGTTTTTTGAAGCAATCGGGCATAGAAAAAAAAATATACTATTTTATTTTTGGCATATTTTCTGAAGAATTGAAGAGTCAGTATTTAATTTTTGAATTCTTTTTTGGAAATCCTTACTAAAAATGTTGATGTCTGTCTATCTGTCTTTGTGTATGAGTGTGCGTATTTCAGATTGGTGTTGATTTACTACTACCAAATTTGGCGTATATATATATATATATATATATATGACTAGAAAATTAAAAATATGGTCCTTCTAGCAATTTTTTTAATTTTTTATTATTTACAATTGAAGGTGAATTTTTGCTTTTTCCCTCAATAAATGTTTCTTCATGTGTAATAACACTAAAATAAATTTTATACCATTTCAAAATTTAAAATTTGTCTTTTTAATTTTGCTAATTTAATTATCATACGAAAGCTTTCTCATTTTTGGCAATTTTTTTAAAATACAGTTTTGGCCTAATTTCCAAAATTATGTTGTTCTTTATTTCAAACCTTTTCATTGTTTCATTAATTATTTAATGACGAGATTTTCTTCTGTTTCTCAAAATTAAAGAGGTAACATAATTTTTAATATTTTTGTGGTTTACTAAATGAATTGAAAACTGAAATTACAATATCAGGAAAATTAGAAAATCAATGAATGTTACACTTTTTTTATTATGTTAATATACTGGTCTCAATATGAAAGATTCATTTAAACAATATAGAAAACTTAATTAATATAATTAAAATTACATGACTTCAATATCTGGAAATTTAGCTGAAACATAGATATGATTTCACATCTAAACAATTTAGATGGCCGATATTTCCGGGGAACCAGCTGATCATAAAAGGTAACTAGTAGTAAATACCTAAAATATAAAAAAAATTATATTCCATTCAATATATTTTTCTTATATTTGATACGTTTTATTTTTGAGGCTTTATATTTCATATAAATTTATTTATATTGTCGCATTAAAACATTTTCATGTAGTAATTATAAAAGCATGCAGTTTCAAAGCACGTTCTTTTTATATTTTCATGTATATTGATAAATAAACCTATCTAAGAAAGATGCATAAAAAATCAACGTATCATCAAATAGGAATGAATTAAATTTCAGTGAATAAAATGCATTATCATAAAGTACCCAAAAATTATTTGATACAGTTGAGCTTATTACCTATCATTAGAATGAAAAAATTATGTCATCTCTCTCTCTCTCTTTCTCTCTTTTATATATATATATATATATATATATATATATATATATATATATATATATATATATATATATATATATATATATATATATCATCAGTGTCAAATCTGCCTATGCAAACGATATTATTATTATTAATGAAATATTTACACAAACGATTTATTTCTTATTTAAATTCGAAAAAAAATCAAATTTTGGCAAGCATAAAATTATTTTTTGGCACAAAGTCAGACTTTCAGAATAATTATATATATATACTATATATATGTGTGTGTGTGTGTGTGAAGGGGCAAAACATAATCACAATAATTACTTTTTATAATAAATTTCCAAAATTAAAAATACATACATTAAAATAATAAAAAACTTTAACACAATATTTTATTATTCTAATTTAATATTATTTTGGCATCTTAAAATCTATTCAGTAAATTAAAGTTTCTTACTTCCCAATTCAATAAACGATACATGAAATACCAGTAAACATTTTTTTCTTCTCAGTATTTTGAATTTCAGAAGTTTTTTTTTTTAAATTTACTTTTCTCCCTCGTTCTATTGAGGAGGAAAAATTGAGGATTTACGTTATTTCTAATGATACAGGTTCTCTAGTTGTTACTTCAAAGTAAAAATTTAGTATTATAAGAATATATTTATTTAAAATGGCACTAAAACTAAATGTTTTAGAAAGGCAAACAAAATGCTGTTTAAGAGGGAATAGTACATGCAGCATGTAAATCTTATTCAGATACTATTCAATTAATATTTTTCTGTTAAATAAATAGGTAAGTAAATAATGTCTGCGAATAAGTTTTGAAGATTCTTTCTCAATCAAAAATATAAATGCTTGATAAACAAAACAAACAAAACATGAAAGATGTTTCACATAAAAATATTAATGATTTATAATTTGATTTAATGAAATAAAGAAATAATTTTGTGAAAGAATTATAAAAAAAAGTATAAAGTTTTGACAAAGCGCCGTCTTTAAATTTCCCCATTTAAGGAGTTATAATTCTCATTTCTTCAATTAATTATTTAATTCTTTTATTATGTGTATTATCAAAATATTTCTTTGAAATAACGCTAGTACAAAATGTAGAGAAAATACCAGTAAAATGCAAAAGAAAGGTGAACAATGAATTGAATCAACAAATTACATTCAATTGACTTAAAAGGTAAATTTCTTTGATATAAATAGATAAGTAAATAATAGCTGCTAATAAGTTAGATAAATTATTTCTTAATCAAATAAAATTAAATACCTTGCAAAGCAAAAACGTAAATTAATTCAACAAAATATGAATGGCTATCTCTATAAAAGTATCAAAGAATCACTATTTGAACAAATGAAATAAAGAAATTTATTATAAACGGGTTATAAAAGGTTAATAACTGATGTATTGATAAAAAACTGTTTTAAAAAAATTGGTTCAAAGATTTATCGTTGTTTTAAATATTCCTCGTTCAAACGTCATTACATTGGGGATCTTTTGTAGAAATAAACATTTAGTTATAAAATATATATAAAATTATTATTATAGATTTGAAACTTTTATAGGAATTTTTTTCATTGAGTTGAAATGTGTTATTTGAGCAGTATGTAGTTTTTTTGTAAATTTGATTTAACATATAAATATCACGTTACTAAATTGGTTCATTTATTGACTAAACATCTTTAAAAATCAGCTGGTTCTCATGTAATATTGATTATTTATTTTTGAATTAAAAATTTAATGCATCAATTCTTATCTAAGATTCTTTCTGAAAAGAACTACTAAATTTCAAATTGAAGTGGGATATTTTAGGTGACTTAAACATGGTATATACAAGCATTCCGGTAAACTGCCAAAACATAAATCCATTATGTTTTAATAACCCTTTTTAAATTACTTTTAATGTAAATGAACCATCCTAATGGAGAACTGTCCCATCAATTCACAGGCCTATTAAAATATAAATATTCAGTTCATCTCCCATGACTTCCACGGTTTTATAATTTTACTTTTTTATTCGTTTTGTAAGATACGCAAATGTTAAATAGTATCAAATTTCTTCTATTCAACTATGGAAGAAGTACTATATCAAATATTTGATGAAATAATGAAAGTGATTTAGATTTAATGATAACAACGCATTCTTTTTTTTTTCATACAAAAAGGAAAATTTGAAAAACTGCCGAACATTAGAAAAAGACTGTATGCCAATTAAGTTGATACCATTAAAAAGATAATTTATTCCAATTTTCAAACTTTGTATAACTTATCGCGGTAAAACAACAAAATCCAGATTAATTCATAATTAATTAAAATTTTAAAACAATCACTCCTTGTTACACATTCCCATACTCCAAGATATATATGTGCCAAATGTGGAAGCTGTTGGTCAAATGTCGTGCTCCTCAGATTCCTAAATCTGAGATGCTAGCATTCATCTTTATTACAAAGTGATTAAAATTAAACTGACGGTACTCAGAGACTCGTAACCCGTTTCTACTAAAGGAATCCAAATGAAACTTTATATATTTTTATTTAATAAGCAACAATTCTTAAAAGAAGTCGAACAATTGTTGCAATTAGAAAATTTAAATATGATGTGAAGTTTTCTTATGCATTTGTTTTTCACTTGGAATTATACGAATCACATTTTTTTAGTGAATGTCACACTAAACACACATGAACAGTATGCTATAGAAATTATTTAACAAAGCAATCGGATATTTCATTCAGACTTTGCTTTTTGTTGCTTTATCAGATATTTATTTAATCTGATATCATAATTGATTTATTGTGAGCGGAAATTTGGAAAATAAAGAATATATTATAATTCAAAATGTAAATCATTTTATTGATTTTATTTCGTAGTTTTGAAAACATATTTGTTTGATTTTCTTCCTTATTATAAGACGAAACTGTTTTCAAAATGAATAGCGCTTTGCTTATTTTCGATTTCACGTTATAAGATTTTTCTATCTATCAAAACATTATCGCGATCCACTACAATGATATTCTTTTTTTATTTTTATTTGAACCAGGGCTTCGAAGTTTAAAAATATAAACAACCTTTTCATTTTAACACTATTCCAACAGATTAAAACCGTTAACATTGAGTCATTGCCAATGTTTTTTTTATTTCTGTAAAACCAGAAAAACAAATTTTGCATTTGTAGAAAAATTAACAGAAGCTACAGAAAATAAATCAAAATGTGTAATCATGAAGTAATAAGTAAATAAAATCAAATATTAAATTTATAGCAAAGCCTTACATATTACCTATATTCAATAATTAAATGTAGCATGTTAAATAAAAAATAACTATACTTTAGCATAGAATATTCTATAAATAAGTAATAAGAGAAAAATTATTCCCTGAAAATTAGGTAATGTAGTGTAAATTATTTTGATTAACAAAATTACAGGAATATGAATTTCTTGAATAAATATTTCCTGAATTATAAGAATATGAAATGTGAAAATAAATTATGATTTAAATTAGATAGATTTATTGATTCATTACAACTTTTAATGGTTTAAAAGGGAAACTAGAAAAATGTCTCATAACGATTAGGTATGAAGTTTTAAATGTCATAGGAAACTCTTTTAAAGTAAAGACTATTTGATTATAAAAAATGTTTTAATCATTATGAATGGATACTATATACAAGAAAGCTTTTAGTTTGAATAAGAAATTCATCCATTTCTTTAAAACTGTTAATTGCCTATTAAATTATCAATTACATTGACATCTTCCAATATCGAAACACAATATAATGCCTAAATATTTTTTAAGCATGTTGAAGCAAAATAAGTTGAAAATTAAAAGTCAAGTTGAAAATTAAAAGACAAGTTGTCTTTTAATTTTCTACTTGCTTTTTCTTTGAATTGATACTAGATACTGAACCAGACGGTTTGAGAAATCCTTATTACTTCGTCTAAAAATGATACATTCTATGCAGGAATTCTTAATATATTTTCGGGTCGTATATGAAAATAGCCCATTGGCTTAAGAGTTTCTTCTTACTCTAGAATCATCATGTTTCGAAACTGATTCTTTGGCGACATAATATCATTTTCAAGTAAACTTAATATTAAAATTTGGATCAAAATAATGAAATGGATTTAAAGGATATTTTATTTTTCCATTTATTTTTAAAATGCTCATCTACCGATTCAGGATGTTCCATAAAATCCAAATAATTTGCACAGCTGAATTTTCCATGTAAAATTTCGTATTTAATCAAGTTCAAAGAAATTTTCTTGTAATAAAGATTTTCGGAATCTCACATATGCCTTAAAAGTTCAATTCCAACCTATATTGAGGTTTTCTGAATGACGTTTGCACCAAATTATCCATATTTACATAGCTCAATTTTATAATTAAATCTATAACCGATTTTATAACTAATTAAGTCTTATATTATTGAAAAAACGTTTACGGTGCATTTAACATATTTTAAATAGTATGTGATGCTTTATTTTTTACACTATATAATATTTTTGCATTAAAAACGCTTAGTAGTTTAACGAAAAGCGTCTATTTTTAACGTCTAACATAAACGTCTATTTTTCCCTTTTTGTTCCGTCAAAGATATTCATATTCCTTATTGAAGTAAATATCCCTTTAATAAAATGAAAATAATTCTGTGTCTTTTTTTCAGTATCAATTTGCAATTAGGTAATTTATATCGTTCATTATTTTTATAAAATCATATATATATATATATATATATATATATATATATATATATATATATATATATATATATATATATATATATATATATATATATGTAGAGGTATGTTAACTCTGGCTCGAAAAACAGGCCTCTACTAATCGGATTATATATCAAATCAAATATTTCTCACGGGCCCTAGGGGAAAGCCCGGTTGAGATTAATGCGTAGAGATGGCTCATATTAAGAGAATCACACACTAATATAACATAAACAAATTTAATGAACTGGACGAACGGCTGGGCCGCTTTACATCGAGGGACGCCAGTACAGTACCGAACACAGTTCTTAGAGCGGGAATCAGATAGCTTCTTATTGGCTGTTGAGAGACGACGCGAGCGCCGTTAGGATGACACTCCGTACCGCGAACGCAGCTAGGATGACGCTCCGTACCGCTAACGCCGCTAGGGGGACGCTCCGTACCGCCAACGCCGCTAGGGGGACGCTCCGTACACTACATATATACAGATTAATAAAATAAACTCCTTTAGCAATATTTTTAAGACTTTTAATTTTATAACGATTAGATTCTCTAAAATTATCTTTTTTTTAACATATTATTTTGTATTTAATATCATGCGTTCTTTTCCCGTCATGCTCAAAGTTCTTAAATATGCTTGCACATACCTCAATAATTAACTAAATACTGATTTATATCTTGACTGATATCTTTATATGGTGATTGGTGATGATACTTATGGTGATTACGCTATGGTGATTTATATTTATATTCTATAAAAAAATATGTTATTATTTCATTAAATTTGATTTATTTGCAACATTCTCTAATACGTAATGTTTATAATGTCTTTACAAGACCATAGAAATATTACAATTTCAATAATGAACAAAATGTTGAGTAAATTACTAATATTATATTTTTAGCAAATTATAATAATGTACGGATTAAATAGAATATTTTGTAATAATAAATTTTTAAAAGTAAAATGATTATTTAATGAATATTATGAAGAAATTGCCATATAAAAACACATTTATTGTCTGTAGAGTAACCTTTCGCTCGAAGATATTTTATTCTAGAGTATATAATATATAAAATAAGAAATCACGAAAAATTCACTATTTTTATGAAATTATATAAATTTTAATGCATGATCATAACCATCCTTTAAATGCAATGTCTTTCAAATTAATGGTCCAAAGAAATTGTAATAAAAGCTTATATGCTATGTATAAGTTAATGTACATTATTTTACCATATTAAAATTCACTCAGCTAAAAAGGTCTTTACAGTATTTTATATTTATATCTATTCATTTCATCGCATTAAAATTCACTGAGTTGAAAAGGGTTTTGTAATATTCTATATTTATAACAATTCCTTCTGTCGTATTAAAATTTACTCAACTGGAAAGGGATTTGCAATATTTTGCAATATATTTTCTTTTTATCATTAATACCGCATTACTAATCAGGGAATTAATTAAAGAAAGCTAATATGTTTTAAAAGGCATTGCATTCATAATAAATCCTCCTTTTTTCTTGAAATTTACAACAACAATTCAGCTCATTACAAATCCTTATATCTCTACCTCAATTCTAACAAATACTTTTAAGGAGATTAATTGGTAGAAATAGATAGAGTTCTTCAAATAAAAAGGGTTTTATTTAATTTGAAAAATGGTGGGCTGCTTTAAAGCACAAAATACCCTCCCCCCCCCCTTTACAACCTTTTGCTACCGAATGCTGTGAATGTCTTCTTTTATTTATTTACGGCTGCTAAGTTTCATTTTAATACCATTTCCGTCCTTTTCCGTTTAATTGCAAGGTTTATGAAAGAGAAAGTGAAATTCATGGGCTTCGTCTTTCTCCACAAGTTATGAATTATTTACTATATTTATACAAATAATAAGAGACGTTCATTTAATGGATTCATTATCCATGCTTTTAACTTGCATTTTTCTTCACAGAATATTTAAATATTGAGAAAATTACGACTTAAAAAGACAGAAATAAAATGTGAAAGATCCAGCATTTATTGTATGATAAACGATATAATTGAAGCTTGAGAAGTCAAATGATTGAAATTTCTTTTAAATATATCTAATGGATAGCTTTAAGGAAACGTTCGATGGTTTTTATATTAATTGCCTTAACTCAAATTGTTTAATAATGGTTGATGATTTTTCAGAAACATAATGAACCAAAGTAAAATCTTCCTGCTCTGACGTTAATTAAATTATACTTGAATAAATATAAATGGAAGTATTTTAAGTTAAAATGTTTGAATAATTTTAATGTAATCTTTCACTGATACTACATAAAAGAAAGCATTAAAATATTTGAATTAAAAAAGCAACTTTTTAATTTTTTTACAATATTTCTTAAAATTATTAAACTGAAGTAAGATTTATCATTATCTTTAGATTCAGCCTATATTATATCTCCTTATTTTCAGCTATAATTAATTTATTCTAGAATTAATAATTTGATTAAAAGAAATTTAAATAAACCTTTGAAATAAACCTTTCAATCAGAAGTTAGAATTACAGCCAGTTTTAATGCAAGACGTTCTGCAATTCTAGTATATAATTCCATAGGTTTGTTAGGAAATGCATTAAAGCATATTAATTGGTAACATTAGACGTTTGATAGGCGACGCATTCGAAGCTCACTGTTCATTCCTGAAGGTTTATTACTACAATTCAACTGAATTCCACATTCTAAACCTCTTCCTCGGATATATAATGAACAATTTCAAATCATTAATTGATAACGTAAAATGGCAACTTCCAGTAAAACAAAAATATTTTATAGATTAAAAAAAGTTGTGTTGTTTCTTGAAAACATGAAAAATACAAAGTAATTTTGAGTAAATAAAGATATTTTTCTTTTTTTTGTGTGTGTAGGAGGGGGAGATATAAATTTGTCATTCCTGTAGCATTTATTTAAAAAAACGTTTTCAAAACATTAATTGGTAACGTTATACAGACATTTTACTGTAAAAAAACACACAAATAAAAACGATTTATAGTTTATTAAAGCTCTATTGATCACTTGAAAACAGAAAATATACAAAATATTCATTTTTGGGATAACGGTAGGATTTTGAAAAAATAAATTTCATTCGTGCAATATTTAGGATAGAAAATATTTAAGCCTTGGTATATAGATTAAAAAAAAACTTAAGAGTTCTACTTATTTAAATTAATACAATTCCTATATTTGCGCCTTTATATATTTATTAAACCAATTTAATTACACAATCTCATTCACTTTTATTTTTTTTTTAATTTTGATCTGAGATATTATAATGGAAAGCAAATAAGTTTTTCAAAAAGAGTTAATTAAACAAATAAAACTGAGATTTTTAATTTTAATGTAATAAAAGAGGAAATAGAAAATTAAGAGAATATTAATAAGTGAAACGTGATAATTGATAATGATAATAAAGCATAATACTTTATCTATGCTAGGAACTAGTTTTTATTATCAAGTATGATATTTGTTATAGAATTTATTTTACTTTCATGGCCTAATATTTCAGAATGAATAATGTACTTCAAATTTTCATCTGGAATTAATTATTTGGCTTAATAAAATTAATCGATTATAAATTATATAAATAATTTCATAATGAAACTAAAAGTGAGGAAAATCAATCAGATTGAATTTTTTATGGATTTAAATCACAATATCTTTTACAAACTTTGAAAGATGACATTATAAGTTTCCATTTACATCGCCCCGGAGAACCTCAGATTTGAGGATGAGAAGTTTTGGATGCAGTAATTGTTTCTCGCCGTCCTGGTGGTACAGAATCATCAGGATTTGGGTATTCCCTGTCGCTGATTCCCTGTCGTTCCTACGGGAGGGGTTGTACCATGGCTGATCCTGGCCTTAAGGACTAATCAATAGTTCCCGCCTATGTAGTCACGATATTCCGGTCATTCACTTTTTTCGTGTGCCATCAGGTCGGTTAAAATAGTCACTTATGATTATTTTCCAATTCCCAAGAATAAATAGACAGAAGACATTGTATTTAAGAAATAAGTTGCAGAAGAAATTTACATTATGAAACTTTAGCTTTTAGTGATTTTTTATCATAAGATCAGAATTAATAAAGATTTATAAATATAACAACAACTTTTAAAATTGCATACATTTTATATCTAAAATATTTCACCCTTTATAGAGGATTTTCACAATATTTTGTTCTGTATAAAATGAATGGTATAGGAAATGATAAAAAAAATGTTTTATGCTTTAATTTTCATATTTCCATATTTCAAATTAATTTCGCTTTTGATAATGTTTAAGAAGAGTTTTTTTTTATTTCATATAGAATATACTGGGATATTAAAGTTTTGGCTACATTTTAATGAATTACAAGAAATTTACTTTATGTCAGCTAGAAGTTCTTTAATAATTCTATGGACCACTTTTTAAATATGCATTTCATCGAATGCTTAGTTTTTACGTTTAAATAATTCTGCTGATTCATTCCTCATTTATTCTTATATGACATAGCAAAGACATTAGAAGAGTATATACAAAAAGACATTCAAAATGCATGGTTTAAAGTAACAAGCCCTATCCTAAACCTTCTAAGTAAAATACAAGTCAATAAAAGATAGTTCAAATCTGAACCTCAGTTCTAAAGTGCGTGTAATTATGTTTTCAAAGAAATTTATTGGTAACCTTAGACTAAATTCTTATAACAGAAGGTTTTGACTTTCATTTGGAAATTTAAGGAACTAAGAATCTCGTGTAATATAACATTGCGAATCTCTTAGTCAATTTACCTATGAAAGTGAACTTAAATTTTAGAGCCGTCCAAGTCAAATGCGTTTAAATGAAAATTTAATGGCGTGCATTTATGATACAAATCTTATTTCCCCGATTTCTCGATTTCAAATGCAATGATAATAATAGTCTAGATATGAGACACTTTGTTTTCCAGAATTTTCGCTTTCAGATTCCTCAGAAAAAGACAGAAAAATACCGATGAAAGAAAATTTCTGATTAGATAAAAGAAAATTTTTAAAATAAAGCTATTTTGAGTGTTAAAAAATGAAGTCGGAAATAAGCAAAATAAAACGAATTTGAATTGCTTCTTACAATCAATAAATGCATTATCTCAGCATCGAAAAAATTATATATGTTGATAATTAGACAATAAGCAATTTGATGGTATCAGGAAAGATACTTAATAAGAATCTTAAAACGCCTAGGAGAAAAAAGGTACAATTGATCTTAAACAAAGTGCATTCATCACTTTTTTTATTTAAATTACCCGTTCATATGTTAATAAGATTGAAAAATATTCGTATATAATATACATGTGACTCGTTTCTAAATATTTCCTCCGAAAAAAGACGATTTTACATTAAAAAAAAAAAACGAGCGAAACTCGGTCTTCCAGATAACTCATTAATTTCATTAACTCATTCAAAACTCATTAATTTTTATTTTTTTTTCTTTGGGAATTATTGGAATAGTAATATTCCTAAAAATTGTTTTGGCATTGCTAATGCATTCTTTTATTGCTTGTGCATGCGTGGCGAACAAATGCTTAAGGGTCTTTTTGGTAATCTTAGATATTGAATACAAAATTAATCTCAAATTCAAATTCATTTTTTAAAAAATGGTATTTTATTCCTGATTTATTCCTTCCATTATTCTACTCTATTCCATACGTTATTCTTATTCCTCAGAATTCTTTAAAATTAATTGGTAATATGAGATTTTCTGCTTGTTACAAAAAACATTTTATTTCCTTTCAAAATGAACTGGTCGTTTTAAAATTCCAGAAAATATAAACTTCCTTCTACAACCGAATTCTTCAAGATTTCTTGCAAACTTATGAGGCAAAAATTTAACTATGTGGCATTTGAAACATGAATTTTTAGTTTTTGCTTTTCTAACATTCAAATATTTTAGTATATTCAAGAAACACAAAGAATTCGTTTGTCAAAAACTCCAAACTATTAATTTTTTCCTAAATTTAATTTCTAAATTATAAACTGGCGTTTTGATAAAGATTGAATGGTAAAAAATAAATATAAAATTTCATTATTTATTTGATTATTGATTTAATCTAAATGAAATAGATTCCTTCATTTCAAAGATTCTAATTGATTTGTAGTTTAACGCATTATGTATGTCACGAGATATTTTTCATTTCAAAAATATTGCTTTCCATATATATAAACTATATAAGCATTCCCTCAGAAATTTAGTTACTAGAAAAAATTTTAATGAAATTTTTATTTGAATTCCTTACACTAAAATTACATCATCAAAAATAAAGTTTTCTCTATATAGTTATATGATTAAATTGGAAAAGGCCCGGGAATAGGCTAGAAACTTACACCCTTGAAAAAAAGTTAGAGCACGTGAACTTTTTATTATAAGTTAATTTGAATTATTATAAGTTTAAAATAAGTCTAAAAATAGTAGTACAGTACCATTATAAATTTTAATATCAATTTTAATTTTAAAAAATATATTTTAATATCAATTTCATATCAATTTTCAATAAATTTTGATATCAATTTTCTGATATGCCCCGAAATTCAGGATTATAGAAACTTATGAATTACTTGCAATTTCTTGATCTTGCTAGTTTCATTTCCTTCAAGATAAAAACCAATAAAAAAATATTTATTCCTAAACCGGAGTGTATTTTTTTTCAAATATTATTTATATGAGCAATAAACTCAGGTGCACTCGCTGTAACTAATTTAAATCCTCCAAAACTGAAGGCATGTGTGTATCATGAACTTTAGGTAATAGTGATTTGCAATATATCCCCAGATAAATTAGACAATAAGTGAAAGTTCCTTAGCAGTTGATCAAAGTACAATGTGCTCAAATTTTATTTTAAAAAAAATTAGAATATTTCCTCAATATTATCATCGAATCATTTGGAAATAAAATGAAATAAACTAGCATTTTATTTTTAAAAAATCAAGTTATCAAATTTACATGCATTGGAACTTATTTGGAATTTGCATAAGTGAGATGCCAAATATTATTTCATATGTCAATGTCTGAAGATATTTTATATTAGTACATAATTGTTTCTTTAAGGGAGAAAGGATTTATTACAGAAAAAAATTAAATAAAAAAAATACTAAGAAATTCTCAGAAATGTTGCTATAAACCCATGAAAACTGAAAAATTGGAAAGTCTTCTTACCCATCTTTCCTGCAATTACCTATAATTTTTCTACAATGCTTGCAAATATTCAGATCATACATGCATTTTTTCAGAATTTTTTACACGCTATTGTTGATCAGATTTTTTAATTTGATTTTTATGTTCAAAATGAACAAAATAAAGTGTATATAATTTTTCAATACATTCTATATTTAAAAAATAGTATTTTATAATTTTCTTCGATAATTATAAAATAACATATTTAATTTAAATAAAATATAAAGAATCCGCTTTGAGTCTATTCAACAGAATTTAGCAATCCGCTAAAAATTAATCTCATTAATTCAAAAAATTGAGAATAATTTTTCGATAGAAGTTGTTATAACAAATATCAATAATAGATCCAACGGTAGCTTTTGAATCAATCATAGTACAATTTAGCGAATAATTGATATTTTAGAATTAAAAAAGTTGCCATATGATTAATTCATTAATAGAAGTTTCGAGACATAAACCAAATATACATATCTATGTACAATCCGTTAAAAGAGGAATAGGACATTCGTATATCTCATAATTTGCAAAAAAATTAGTTTCAAAGTAGAAATGTCATTCGATTTTATTTAATATCTTCTTTAAAAATATATAAATTCTATAACATGGCTCTAAAAACTTACAGGTTCAAGCATGAAAATATTTATAATGAAACAAGAATAAACCGAAATTTGAAATTCAAGCTTTTATTTGTACACAATAACAAATAAATAAACGGTATATAGTATAGTTAGCCATATTATTTAATACAATAAAAATATGATAAGTTTAGCAATTAATATTTATGAAACCAGCTGATGTTCAAAAATTTAGAGCAGTAGAAAAATAAACGGCAATTGTTTGTTTTATGAATCATTCCTTTATAATTAAAACACAAAATAAAAACATACTTGATGCTATTGATTTGATTGTCCATGTTTTTATCAAATGGTATTTTAAAATATTTGTAAGAATTTTTTCCAATTAAAATCGTTTTACAAAAAAAAGTACTAAATAAGGAAAATAATTTCCGAAACTTATACGCTTTGCTTTCAATTTGAAAAATATTTTTTTTTTAGGTCTAGTAATTACTGAATTATTTTTACGTAATAAGTTACTTTTGTATTTCATTTAAAAATATTTTATATATTAATATATTTAATAATATATAAATTTTGTATTTTGCACAGCATTTTCTTTTGTGCCTTTTTCATTTGCTAAAGATCTGAAAAAGCATTTTAATCTGTTAGAGGATCCTAGTTGATTCAAAAGAAATTTCGGTTAAAATGTAACCGAAGTAGAATCTGTTACATATATCAAGTCCTCCACCCACTCATTTTAGTATTCATTTTAAAAAGGAAAATATATTTATTTAAATCACAGTTGAAAAGCATGCTTTAATTTCTATTCCATCTTAATGATGTAATGATGATGATTATTCCTGACATTGAATCCTATTGCCAAAATTGCATTGCCCTAAAAAAATTAAAAAATTGTGCTTTTCTGAAAGTGCTTACATACATATCATACAAATTCATACATACATATATACATAATAATACATACATATATACATAATAATACATACATATATACATAATAATACATACATAAATACATAATACCATATCATATGTACATATCATACAAAATATTTAATGGAAGTGAATAAAACCTGACAAGTAATGCTTTAACCACGAACCTCCGAATGTTATCAAAATATTTTTATTTTAAATTTTAAATTTTTTAACTTGTGAATTTGAAAATATTAAATACGTTTTCATCTATTTTTAAATACATAATTTTAGTCTTTCTTCCTTAAATTCTAGATTTCTTATATCTTGAATTATATTTAAAAAATAGTGGGAAATCTCATTTAATATTAGGAATTCAAATTTTTAACTGTTTATAACTTATTAATTGTTAACTCAAAATTATAAAACGTTTAATGTACTTGAGCTATTTTAATCTGAAAAATCGAGATATAAATTTAAAATCGGTTACTGTTATTTGAAAAGAAAATACCTTTGATTAAATTTATATATAAAAACAGACCCTTATATGAGGAAATATCACATAAATTTATACAGGACATATTTCTGCAGCAATAGGTATTTATAATTTCATTGAGTAGTAATTAATTTTAGAATAAATGAGAATAACGCGACACATGTTTATAAAGGATTGTGCAAAATTCCACTAATATTATCGGCTTTCAAGTGTCGACTTCGAATGGGTTCGTGAAGATTGTGAAATACCTATGAAATAAAAATGCTCAAATTTACGTTAGAACATAATATAACTCAAATTTACATAAGAATATATAGACATTCATTATACTGCAAATTAAAACACTCTTGGAAAATAAAGGCAAGTTTTAACTTCCACTTAATTGAAACACTGTAGCCTTATATGAAAATTATATAAAATTACATTAATAAACATTGTATGGATTTACAATATGAATTAATTATACATAAAACCCTTCGGATTTATGTATATATATATATATATATATATATATATATATATATATATATATATATATATATATATATATATATATATATATATATATATATATATATATATATATATATATATATATATATATATATATATATACAATCATACTTTCTGTGACTTCCTAAGTATTTAAATATTAACATCTCGTTAACAATTATATCCTCTTCATGAGGTCTTTTAAAACACAAACAATATATATGAGTGATTTATTTTAAAAGTGGGGCAAGTCCATTTTTGAAAAAAATGAAGATAATGATAATTATAGATAAAACTTGTTATAATCTTTTTATGCGAAAAAAATTTATAGTAAAAAAAAATAGATTCTAATATTTGGGAGATGGAATTTTTAGTTCTTAACAGTATTTAAAATATGTTTATTTTGAAAGTGGTTAGATTGAACATATTTTTGACAGATTATATTAAGCCAAAATTTAGCTCTGGTTGCTGTATAGTGAAGCAATGTGGTCGTTTGACATCATGTCTGAAATCTAAGATGTTTCTGTATCGCCGTCTGTGTTTCCTCTTCATTTTATTTTTAATTTCTTGGAGTAAACAATGGAATTATGGGACGCCAGAAGAAATGCCAGAAGACAATGTTATTATCCAATCCATTGCAACCTCAAGCGAAAGCAACGAGTCAGGTGAAAACCTTTCAAGCGCTGCACCACACAGAAAATCTGAAACTCGCAAGAACACTTGTGTCATCTAATTTTTGTTCATTTCAAAGAGTTAAAAGTTTATTACGAAAAAAAATAACATAAAAATATCCATTTCAATTCTATCTATCTATCTTTGATATTAAAAATCGGTGGTTGTACAATATTTCATAAATAATAAAAAGTATATCTTAATTTTGTGTTTCGACAATAATATGTTTACTTTCGACACAGGAGAAATATTTGTAATATTGACAACAGTTTTATCAGCTTGCAAGTAAGTTCCAATTTAGTTTCTAATAAATACAAGTAGGCAATTTGTATCTTTGTGCTCGGCGTACAAAACCCTTAACAGTTTCATTCTTATTTTAAAAATAAATAATGGATTGTGGTTTTATTTTTATAAAAAGAAAAAAAAATAGCTCAAACTGATTCCAGTGGAAATTATAACTCTGATGTATCTAAAAGTAAATGTGATTAGTATCAAAAGAAAATAAAAGTTTTCTAGATAATAACATCACTTCAATAAAATCGTCTTTTGCAAGTAATTTTATTATTTTTATTTTGTCTGTAGAAATAAGACCCATGGCAATCGGTAATAAAAGAAGACTCTTGGAATCAGGATCTGAATGCGAAGACAATTCAAACCAAAATTATTCAAAAAAAAATTCCAAAAAAAAAAAAAAAAGAATAGTTTAACTACTGACTTCGTCATCAGACGAGGATGATACTACAGGAGAACGTTACGAACCAGGTTACTTGTATACAAAAAATAAGAGCAGTCAATTGAAATAGTGGAAAAGATACTACACAGAAATAGGTAACATTATTCCCGAGAAAAAATTCGTGAATAAAGACTGCCAATGTTCAAGGGCATGTACGAACTAATTAGTGTAGAAGAACAGATAAAAAAAATTTCATGAATTTTGGAAACTTACAGATTTTAGTACGCGCAATTTATTTCTACATGGATTTACTCGCAAACTGGGTACGAAAAGAAATCGCCCATGGAATTTCAAAGGAGCGGCAAAGAATTTTAGTTTTAAATATTATTTGAACACAAATCGTGGAGATATTTTGGTATGTAAAACATATTTTCTGCACATTTTTAATATCTCTAAAGGACGATTGAACCGTGTTCTGAAAGCAGAAGTTGTGGGAAAAGATTTACGTGGCCAGACAGAAGGATCTTCCCGGAAAACCAGTGAAAATTTAGTAAATGATGTAAAGCAACACATTCAACGTTTTCCTCAGTTTGAAAGCCATTATACAAGGAATCACAATCCAGGGAGAAAATATTTAAACCCAGAACTAAATGTAAGAAAAATGTATAATTTTTATGTGGATCAATGTATATTGAATCAGAGACCCTATGCAAATAAGTGGATTTATAGAAATATTTTTAAAACACAGTTCAATTTGTATTTCCACCTCCATGCAAATACACCTGCAAAAAATGCGATATGCTTAATATCGGAATTAAAACTTCTTGTAATATTCAAGAGCAACAGAATCTGAGAGAAGAACATGAAATGCACTTGATAAATGTCGAAATGGCAAGGAAATCTTTGCGTGAAGACAGAAATATGGCTGTAAATAATCCGGAAAATTATTTTGCATTCTCTTTGATTTACAAAAGGCACTACCTAATCCTAAGCTAACAGTATCAATTGCATATTATAAATGGAATATGTATGTACTGAATCAAGGCTTCCACAGTTTTCATAATGATGAAGTTAATATGTATATTTGGGATGAAACTATAGCATCCCGAGGAGCACAAGGAGTAGCATCTTGCTGTTTGAAACACTTACAGATTGTGACAACACAAAAACAGGTTATAGCGTTTAATGACATTTGCACTGGCCAAAATAGAAACAGAAAGTTGGCCTTAATGTGGATAAAAATTGTTCAGTTCAGGGACAATGAAATAAATATCATTGATCATAATTTTTTATTGTCAGGACATTCATTTTTGCCGAATGATCGTGACTTTGGAGTGGTAGAAATGACAATACGGAAACCAATTCCTTGTATATTCCGCAGGGTTTCTATAAAATAATACGAAATTGTCGAAAACATACTAAATTTTTAGTACATGAAATGAAAAGCGATTTTTTTTTCAACCCAACTTCTGGAGAAAGCAGTTTTAAAAAGAAAGAAAAATACCAATGGAGAAATCGTGAATTGGTTAAATATTTGCGGGTCAGATTTACAAGGGATCCACCATACAAAATGTTCTACAAAACTTCGATAGAACGAGATGCTGAATTTAAAATTATTGATTTGTCACCAAAACGAGGAAGACCAAATAATTTCGGAAATATCGAATCATCTTTTATGTATAAAATAAGGAGATCTATTACATCTGAAATATACAAGGACATGATGGATTTATTATCATATATACCTCCCGTTCATCATGAATATTTTAAAATGTTAAATCTTGAATAAAATTCAATTTGATTATACCTCAGTATAAATTGAAATGCATAATTTTATTGAAATTCTTAATAAAACTGAATTGTTTGTTGTTATATTATATTTCTTA
Organism: Argiope bruennichi; assembly: GCF_947563725.1. Classification (NCBI taxonomy): domain Eukaryota; kingdom Metazoa; phylum Arthropoda; class Arachnida; order Araneae; family Araneidae; genus Argiope; species Argiope bruennichi. Next base: position 90,687,233 of record NC_079158.1, on the reverse strand, counting down.
CTAGAATATTCTTGGTTTTGTTTCCCTTTTTATCAAATAAATAAATATTTATGAGAATTTCAATAGTACTTTGTTTTTATTATTAAAAAAACAGCTGATGCAACTGAAATATTATTTCCCTATTAAATGAATGATTGCAACAATTCTTTAATTTTGAAAGTGAGGCAAGTTCATTTAGCTATAACTGAACTGTTATTTTTTTAGTCAGCACTGTAAACACTATTTAATTATAAACTTACATTATCTGGTACCACAAAATACAGAAAATATTTCTATTAATACTTACCGATATTTTTAAATTTATTGAAATGCAAACCTTTAAATATATTGCAATAACAATATATATATATATATATATATATATATATATATATATATATATATATATATATATATATAGATAAATAGACAATTATTAATATAATCAAGTTAATAGGAAAAAATGAATCAAAATAAAACCAAATAAAATAAGAATCCGGCCTGAAGACTTTCTCAAGGGTCACCCTCAGGCAGGGACTCAAAGTAAGGGATTTTTTCTGTGAGGAATCCAGACTTTTGTCCAACAATATTGACCACTCGTGACCGAAAATCCCCTGAAATTAAGCCTAAGAGATACACCTTTTTTACTGAAAAGAAACAAAACAATAAATTTAAAGAATACGACTATTAATAAGGAAAAATACAATAATATAAAATAACCATATAATAATTCTCATAATCAATTATCAAAACAAAAAGAAAAGAACCTTCCCGCAACAGGCAAAAAAAATTTTTTTTACATAAGATGTCCCATTTTTGTTTCCCGCGCCATACACTGTTTTTGCTAACGTCATTCAAGGTAAAAATAATTGGAGGGTCCCAACGCCATCTATTGAGTTAGTTAATATGCAAAGGAAAGTCTATTTTTATTTTAGGCAAAGGATTAATACCAAAGCATCTCTTTTTTTTATAAGATTATTTGTTGCTTTAATATAGGACATTTTGTTATTACAAAGTTTCGATTCCGAAATAATTTTATTATTAGATTGTTTCAATAATAGGTTTATATATATGTTATTATACTATAGAGGAGTAATTAGGTGCTACTTCAATAGAGTAAACATTTATAAATTTATAAATTGGCATGAAATGTTTAATTTTGGTCTTTAGGAATTTCTTTATTATGAAAACGATATGTTTGGCTTTTACAATCATTATTAAAAAAATTAATATTTATATCCATTGTTTTCTATTACTGTTTAACAGCTGAATGTTTCTTTGAATTACAAAGTTAAAAAGTTTTATTGCATTATTTGAGTTTGATTAATCATTTAGTTTAGATTTCTAAAATTAAAAAGATATGCTTTTTCTCGGAGAGAAATCTTTTTTCAGCTCATATTTACAAAAAAATTTACATAGTGGATTAAATACAAATTGGAATTCTATCTTGTGATGAATTTCAAATCAAACAAGCAACTCACTGTAATTTTATGAATATTTTTGAAATATTCTTCCCTAATTTTAATAATTTCTTCATTTGATTTATATTAAGAAAATCAGATAAAATATTTTTAATAATTTTCTTGTCAAATATATTCTTAATTATTACGACTGAATTGAAAGCAAATATTAAATTCTTTTTTTAAACCAATATTTTCAAAATGATAATTTGAATATATATATAATAATTTAACATATAATGGATTATAAAGTGTGCATAATAATACATATATTTTTTGATATCTTCATCAAAACTTATAAGCAAATTCAAAAATTAAAGAAAATGAGTTTCAATACAATAAAAAACTTATTTTAGATATGCATTTCAGATTTCTCAAAATAGCATCCTAGTCTCCCAAAAGAATGTTTCCAAACTGAAAATGGATGACACAGTAGAAGATGCTTTTGATTTACAGATGCAGAGCAATTTCAACGGCGAAAGAAATATGCATCTGGAAAAGGTTGACGCATTATATTATTTCATATTTTGAAATACAGTTTTAGTTTTGTAGCTTTAAAGTGCAGCTGCATCCAAGTTTTTGTGTATATTCTGTTAACAAATGTATTGACTTAATGTTAAATATTTTTAATGGATTATGCATTGAAGTCTTATTTTAAAATTTACACTTCTGTAATAATAATTCTTTTGAAGTATTTTTCAAAATCATTTTAAAGCAACAGGGCATTATTGAAAAATATTTCTTACTTCTCAAATTTTGTATGAAGCATAATTAAGAGACAAGGGATAAGAGACCTTGTCTCTCAATCTCATAAGATCTCATAATCCCTAAATCTCACAAGAGCTCATAATCTCTTAATGTGATAAGAAATAAGGGCTCTTATTATGAGCTAATTGTGTTTACACTATTAGTTTTTATCCGTTTTAATTGCTATCTTAAAACTATCCTAAGACTTAAAAAATTCAAATGAACATAAACTTGCAAATTTAATTCCAATGTTAGCAATTTTAGTTTAATTTAACGCTTTTGTAGGCACAAGGCGAATAATCAAATAATCACGATTGTATAATTGAAAAAATTTGGATTTGGAACCTTTGCTTAAAAATGAAGTAGGTTTTAAAATATGTAACATATATGATAAGAAATCTTATTAATGAATAAATGTAACTTCAGAGATTTAGTTATTTATCAATTCACTCTGAATGTTTTGGATAATTCCATATATATTATTTGTCTACTTAATTTGGTTGTCAATCTGTTCACTCTTTCTTAATATCCACTGGTGATTTAAAGTTACACACAATCGGTGATTAATTGAATAGTAAAGGAAGTCTAAGTCAAAATAGCTGAAAAGGCGATATGTGATTGTAAAACTGTTGTAAAATAAACAATATTTGGAAAGAAAGGCAAAATTTGATTATTCAAAGAAAAAAAAAGTTAAATATAACAGGAATTCGCATTCTTTAAAGATCAACAAATGAAATAAAAAGATTATGGTACAATTTTAATGTTGGGTGGTCACTTCTGGCAACTAAGCACACATATACAGCGATTTCCCATATGTGCTATGACATTTGGAGTAGTGGTTCAACGAGTTCCAAATACCAAGAGAAGCTTTCTTCAGTTTTAAATCAGGTTTTTTTAAAGTGGAAGGGATGCAAGTTGGCTTCCCACGAATCCTCCACTATTCTCGACCGGATTTAAATAGACGAATAAGAGTGCTACGATATTCGTTCTATAATTTCTATTTAATGGAAATCGTCAATCATGTTAGCATGGTAACACGGGTATCATCATCTATCCTAATAACTCTACTAAACTAAACCACGGTATTTCAGGTTTGAGAGGATTAAGCATTTTCTTGAAGTACTTTAAAAGCAAGACGGAATCTTGACATGAAAAGGTCAAATATGTTTTTTTTTTTCTTTCAGCTTACTCAAATTAATTCTTTATCTTTAAAATTTATTAAGAAAGTAAATGTTTCATGTCTTTCAACTAAAGGAGATACTGTAATTACCTGTTTCAGTGCTTTAATTTTCCTCCCATATTATTATAACAAATGAGTATCAGGGATCAAATAACTCTAAATCGATATAAATAAAAATATATATGTTCGTTTTTTAAAAATCAGTTGTCTCCGAAAGTTCTTCAACGATTACTCTGAAATTTTGATACAATATTTCACAAGAATACTGGCGGGTTTTTATATACTTATTACATAAGTATCACTTGTGTAATAAATAAAAACATGCGTTTCTTTAAAAATTAGCAGCACCATCTTTTGGCTTAAAAGAACACAATATATACGAATAATCTTCACTCCCGCAACTAACGATGTTGGGAAAGAAAAAAGCAACAAATGCAGTTACTTTTGAATAAATTTTACAGAGAGGAATTTACTAAAGTAATTCCAAAATCATGTGCAAACAAATTACGAACTGTAGTGGGCAAAAAAAGGGAAAACATTTTTACATAAAAATCGACAAATTCATCACGATTTAGATACCTTGACAAGCAGAGGTGCAATAAATAGGGATGGACCAATCAAAGTGCATGACTGGTATGTAGATTCCTGAGCAAAACTGAGCTTGTTGAGCTGATCAAGTTGCATTAAGATCTATGTGATTGTAATGAGAACCAATAAGAAACAAGATAAAGGAGTGGGCGTAACTTATGAGTAGGATAAAAAGTCCAAGATATGAAGAAGTGGGGAAATATCACATATGGCAATAAAATTTTCCTTCTTACTCTCTTGGTGGAGTGAATTATGATGGAATAACAAAACACATTGTATACCTACAAGCATTGTGAAATGAAATAAATTAGAAACTTTTACTTTACCTTTTCTTTTTCTTCTTTTTTCCATTTACGTAGATTGAGCCACAACAACACATGGCAGGGCACAGATAGTTCAAAATATATTTTTACATTAAACTGATAGGAGATTCCACATGTATACTAGAATAATCTTTAGGCAATCACTTGTCCATAATACAAATTAAATGCATCAAAACAAGTTAATGATGTAAATATTTTATATATTATGCTTATTTTATATATTTCAGACCTGGATTTGAAAAATTCATTTTTTAATGATATAAAATACAAGTTTTTAATAATATAAAAATCAAGTTTTACTATTTTTATATTCACTTTTAGTTCATTGCTCAGTATTTCTTCTTTCGAAAAAATGGCATTGTTATGTTAGTTTCATTAACTTAACTACTGATATAAGAAGTTTTAAATAGTAAATAAATTTACCCAAACTGATTACTTTAAACAGCGTTCTTTTTATGCACTTAAAATGACTTTCTTAACATCGTCTGTGATCATGAATTGACATTTCTATATTGGAAATGCGTTTCTTTCTCAATAATTAAATCCTAAGCGGTCGTAAAAATTGCACCTCGTTATTGCGTCTTATATCACTTTAGGGAAAAACGAAGACTTTAATGGCTGACGGACAAAATAATTGCCTTGCTAAACATTCCAGATTAAAGAAATTAAAATCACTGGAACCGTTTGCTTTAAGTGTTATTCTTTTTAAAATAAAGCCATTAAATGTAATGCGTCGTTAATTCAACACTACAATTGAGTATATCTCTCACAGCTTGTGCCTTAGTTTAATGGGTGAAATCATTGCTCATATTATTTTAATACCTTTGGACAAGGAACTTTTAATCAAGAAGCCATTTCTACAAGCACAAGCTGACGATGGTCATATTACGTACTTAAAGGATGTGTCTAGTTAGCTGCGTAATCATAAGGATGTGATTATATTTCGAAATTTCAGAAAGATAATTACTGCAGCTAAGATTTGGAAATAGCTGGAAGATGTCTTAATAGCTTTAAATGTCAGAAAACTGTCCGTCCATTTGTAGTTACTGTTTCAATTATTTCATTTTTGAAGTCTTGTGCGAGCTTCATGCAGTTTACCTAATTTTCTAACCGATATTCCTATTTAATTGTGAGATGTTTCAAACAATATCATTGCACCGTATTAAAGAAAAACCAGATCCATAATTAAAGAAAAATGATGTTTGAACAATACAACAAATTTCAACTTCCAAATTTATAAATCCAATAATTGAATACACTGAATACATTATTTCTTTAATTTCCAATTTTGCTGCATGACTCATTTTTTTTAAAAAAGTAATAATTGTAGATAAACTTGTTTATATAATGTTAATTTTGTTTTACATATTTCATGATCCATCGATTTTTTTTTAGAGTAAGTGATAATTCTAATCCTCAGATAATGATATAGTTTCATATTAGAGATGTTCTAAACATTGCAGTTTTTTAATTTAATTTTTATTTCATAGAAATTTTGCCTATCATTTCCTTTTTAATATTTTCGAATTTTTTTTAAATCCTTTCTCTCTATTGATATAATATATAGGAAGAAACCACTCTGCTTCTAAACGTTTTGTGTGGGGTTATATATGACTTTGTGATAATTTTGTTTCACTGGTGTAAAGCTTTGGTCATAACTTCTATGAATAACATGCACATGTGCGTAAATGAATATTTCAACTTTAGAGGCCCACTAAAATAAAATAAAACCAAACAAAACAATGTTGTTCATCGGAAATAATAGTTGAAGGCTTAAATTCAACACAGTTATAAGTGTTTTACGTGATTCCCATTTAGATAGAAGGATATCGTGATAGCAAAATAATTCATTCCATACTTTTCTGGGTTGACTTTGGAAGGCTGTAGATATGAATGCTCGCATTGTTATCTTAATTTACAGTGAATAACAAGGTTGCCTTTTATTTTGTCTATAACTCTAAGTACACCCTGTATATATACATTTTTATATTAACAACAGAGAAAATGGTCATATTTCCTTATTAGATTATTCAGTGATATTAATATGCAAATAATTACTCATAGGTATACGTCTACATATGTAATGATAAATGTGAATAATTATTAATGATATAAATTTATAGAAAAGGCGTTTTTTACAAGTTTTTTGATGTTACAGGAATGGTGCCGTTATAGTTAAAATTATTCGCAGAGCAAATGTTTAGAATTCAAGTAACCAGACTTCAAACGTAATGACATCTTATATTGTAGGTACTTACTGAGAAAGAATGTACGAAAATTTGAGTTACATTTTTAATTAAAAATAAAGGAACGTTATCTGAATAACCTAAGAGTATATTAAAAATATAAGACTTGGTTTTGCAAGATTTTAAATTTCAAAATATTTGCTTTTTGATGATATTTATTGCTAAATAATCTGATATATATATATATATATATATATATATATATATATATATATATATATATATATATATATATATATATATATATATATATATATATATATATATATATATTTATTTATATATATATATATATATATATATATATATATATATATATATATATATATATATATATATATATATATATATATATATATATATATATATATATATATATATATATATATATATATATATATATATATATATATATATATATATATATATATATATATAAGTGGTTATCAAAATAATGGAAACACCTTTGAATAAAAGTTACATTTTTGAATGTGCTTCCTAAGCATTCAAATATAATAATAGTCACCAGTTGCTTTTTTTTTAAATAAATAGCAATATATACATTTTGCTAGTGTGTGTTCGCTTTATTAAACTTCTGTATTTCTTGATTTTATTTCAGAAGCGTAAAATGTAGGACATCTTAGGTTTTCACAGAGGCCAAATTGTAGGAGACCATCTAGCTGGATCAAGTGTGACCGAATCAATCAACTTTTAGGCATTTCTAGAGTTACGGTGTCTAAAGCCATGACAGCATACACACAATGCGGCAAGATAAGCTCGGCAAAGCAAAATAGTGGTCGGAAATAGAATCTCAGTGAAAGAGACCAAAGGGTATTGAAGCGGATTGTAATGGTCTGACAATTCATGCTTCACACTTTTCCCTACAACAAAACGGGAGCACGTTTGGAGGACACCTGCACAAGTGTATGATAGTGATTGTCTCCTTCCAACTGTCAAACCTGGAGGTAGATCTGACATGATATGGGCAGTCATGTCTTGGTTTTTTGCTGGCCCAATTGTAACCCTGGACGGAAGGATCATTATGAAGAAGTATAGAGAAATTTTATTTGACCAGGTCCATCCTATGATACAAACTTTGTTTCCTGCAAGATATGGAATTTCCCAGGATGATAATGTATCTATTCATACAGTGAGACTTGTCCAATGGGGTGGAACGAAAAAATCAGTTTTTGATTTTTAATTAGTATATGCGCGGAAAAGTTACTTTTTGGTGTAGGAAAAATAAATTATAAATATGAAATATATTGGAGTAGGTCTTGAGGTGCCGAGATGACGTTATAGTTTCATAAAAATATTTTCTACATTTTAAAGGATTTTTTAGGAAATAATCAACTTTTTATTTTTAATTTGTAATAGCGCGGAAAAGTTGCATTTTGTAAAAGATGAGATAAATAAAAAAATTTTAAAATGTTGGAGTACATCTTGAGGGGCCGCAAGACTTTTTGCAACTTTTTAAGGATTTTTGCGTGCCTTGATTATGAAATAAAAAGCTTTCATTAAGCATTGTCATGTGAATAAAAGAATAAAATGTTTTACTATTGCGCTGGAATTTCGCCGGAGCGGCTGTTATTGAGGTAAGGTGGAGATTTGTCTGAGTCCGGTGACAAGGACCAAGCTGGTTTCAAATTAGTTACTTTGCCGAATTCAGTTGGCGTCTCCGCTCCGTCTATTTTGTAATTGATTTACGTAAGTGATTTGTTAATTTGTGCTTGTGTGCTTTGCTGTGAGTAGAAATGGCTCTGTTTGAATTTGTGAAGATAAAACAAATAGGAATGTTCTATGTTGGTAAATTTAGTGATTTGCTTGAAGTTGAACTCACTACATACGAATCTAGTGCAACTGTTATAATAGACATAACCTCAAAATTTCTTCAGAGAAGGATCCTTCTGTAAGCAAAATATGTGACATTTTAATTCCCATAATAGAACAAATATAGTCAAGAGCTTCAATTCCCGTTGCTTCTAGCAAATGAATTTCACAAATGATAAAAGCTTATCATGCTAAATACAGCAATTTATGAAAGCCCTAAAGCAGAAAATGCTCAGATAAGTTAAATTCCAACCTCACAGAATTGAAAGAATACGATTATTTGATATTGCTGACTTTTATAAAAGAAAAAAGAGAGCGTGAGTTATGGAATAAAAGGTTCTAAACGACCAACGCTCTAACAGGAAAATGATTATAGGTAATATTGATATTGCTACCACAAGCTCTTTGAGGAAGAAAGAAGCCGGAAAGTGCGAAGAATCACAGAGAATAGTTAAGTTTAATCAAGAACGGGAAAAAACTAGTGCATCAGAAACGATTACTGGCGACCCAAACAACGCGGAAGAACAACAGTGTTCTTTACAAAAAGAGACAAGTCAACCAGATACATCAAATAGACAAAACGCGATAAAACTATAAAGTGCCTGTGTGGTTTTGTATTAAAAATTAATACAGAAGGCATCTGAAGCTGAACCAAATAGTATAGGGTACTCGGTTACCGACTTTCCCCGGCTTCCTTGTGCGCAAGCAGTGGAAAGAGTTGTGAGACTGATGGCCGAATCGCTTCAAAATGACTGTAGTTCAATTGCAAGAGAAGGATGCATAAGAGCAAAAATTGACTCACGAATGAATAAGTTTAAATATAATTTAAGAAAACAGTTTAATGTGGCAATGAAGTAGAAAAAAACATTTTGCATTCATTTGCAAATCATTTGTAAGGATAAAGAAGAAAAACATTGCAAAATTTGACATTAAAAATATTTTTATTATTATTAAACTTTGTAATCAATATTTTTTTTCTAATTGTAATCATTAGTTAAAAGTAATAAAAATCATCTTTTGTAACGAAAAATTAAAAAAAAATATTTTATCAACTTTTATACATTTTTTTTTTTTACAAACTTTAAACTATTTGTTGTTGTTAAGCTATATTTTTGTATTACAAACCAGAATTCTTTAAAACTTTTTTTGAATCTAAAAGACAACCTTTCCGCACTATTATCAAAGTCAAATCTAAGAAAAAATTTTAAATGCCATTTTAATAATTTCGATTTTTTTCAAATTTTTTTACTAATTCCAAGTTTTTTCAGAACTTCAAGATAATGTAAGATTACACCCAAATTTAAAAAAAAATTTTTTTTGAACCTAAAAAGAAGCTTTTTGGCACTATTACCAAACAAAGTCTCAAAATAAAATTTTAAGGCCAATTTTTCTCACCCTATTGTTCAATCAGGGTTTGATGAACACGAGGATGAAATTAAATCATCTGCCTTGGTCCTCACAATCACCCTATCTCAATATAATTGAACCATAATGGTCTATTTTAGCGCGTTCAATACACAATCGATATCCTCCACCGGCATCTCTTCTAGAACTTTCACAATATCTCCAGGAAGAATGGTAAAGTATTCCTCTTAACATTATTCAACAGTTGTATGAATCGACTCCTAAATAAATCCAAGTTGCATTACATATTGCAACCTGTATATATATATATATATATATATATATATATATATATATATATATATATATATATATATATATATATATATATATATATATATATATATATATATATATATATATATATATATATATATATATATATATATATATTGTGTATGTATTAGAAAATCATTTTTTTTTTTTTTACCCAAAGAGTGATGCATAATAAAGAAACGTGAGTGAATATTCAAGAAACTAAATACGCTTCTGTCGAGGTACTAAGGAGCGAAAGCTGGAAGGAAAGAGAATTGAGATTTAGCCAATGAAATACAGGAAGAATAAAAAAAGAAAGCAGGGAAAAAAACATTAGGAAAACGAAGACGAACATTGGATAGGATTTAAGATAGCCAATCGTTGAAACCAAATCTGGTTTAATTGCAGCTCAGATGATCATTAATTCAGAAGATCCTTGATCTCCAAATCAGGCAATTAATTCTGTGGGCAGTGAGTTTTCATGATCTGACCGAAGGTTAACCTCGATCTGTTTATCTTGCTTCTTGATTAAGTTTCGGATTTCTCTAACTGTTTTTAATGCATTTTTTTTTTTTTTTTCATTTTCGTTTCGTTTATCGAACTCTTAGATTTAAAAAAGAACGAAAATTAAATGAAAAATAAAAATGCAGATTTAAAAATGATTTTATAATTTTACAAAGTCTTTTTATTTTTATTTTATACAGAACTTTGCAGGCCTAATAGATAAGTCTTCACTGATTATATTGCCGCATTGAAGAAAGACAGTCGAATATCCATGGCCAAATGGTCATGGCACTGCTCTCATGATCAAGAGACCTGGGATCGAATCCCGCTAGAGACAATGCGATTAATAGTATCTGTAAATACTTAATTCCTCGATTTTATGTTTTCCTTTATTTCATGTTCCAGAAGATACTGGACATTTCTTTAATTTACCAGACAAGTGTTCTGGACTTTTCTTACTGTCTCCAGAAGAGTATTCTGGAACTTTCTCTGCTTGTATAAAAGCAGATTTATCAGTTACTGTATTCTCAGTTCTGAGTTCAGTTTATAAATTGGTTTAGCTCTACTACTTGTTTGTGTCATTGAGTTCTATACTATAATATCTACTTGACAATATTTCAAACAACTGTACAAAAAAGTACAGCTACAAACACAGCTCAGATTATAAAATAAACGTGTTTTGCTTATTTCAGCGAATGGAGGATACCAGAATCAATTTTTTAATCCATAAAATAATTTAATTTTGCCTTTTTTATTTAAAATAATTAATTTTGATTAATATAATATTAGGTCTTCCACAACAGATTGTTAAAAGTAATTTAAAAAGAGAAAATGATTCAAATGTCGTTTTCTACAGTTCTCAGATTTATCCAAACTTACAATTGGTCAAGGGAAAAAAAATATTATATCATCTGGAAATCTTTTAATTTGGTACTAAATAGCTTCTTGAAACCCAAATAGAGACAAACTGAAAAATTATTGCTATAGATACATCAATAATTTTTAAGAATTGCATTGTAACATTACTTTAAAATTTTATTTTCTTCTAAAACATTATTATTAAAATCAAAGCGCAATCAATGTAGAGTTAAATGACAGATTTATCTAATCACATAGAAAACTGAGGAACGATGCCTGGATAGGAGAAACATGCCACGATTCCTGCTTTTTGAAAAACAATGCTCCATGATAAGTTCGCCGAAAGATAATGCTATAACCGAAATTTCTATTCTAAATTACTTTTATTTTTATAAATCATTTATCATTTAAATCTTTTTCAAGAAGAAACTAACATTGATATTTGATTAATTATTTCCAGTTTTTCGGTATGGATTCGTTTTGGTTTATAAATAATACTAAACGCCCATGGTGACAAGCTTGTTAGTCACCATTCATTTGAAAAATAGTTTCAATAAAACTTATTGAGATTCGCTTGTTCTGAATGGAAAAACCTCCAAGATAGGGATATTTACTGACGATATTGGCAGAATGAATGATGTTGGAGAACACTGTTTTTATTTTTAATGTCTGTCGAAACTGAAAAGTGGAGAATAGGAGGCAAAGGATAATTGATGACATATCAATGGATCATATACTTTATATTAAGCATATATGCTTAACCTCGTCATCATATATATATCAAGCATATCATATTTTTTTTTTTATGAAAAGATTATAAACTTTTATATAAATTAAAAATTGTCGAAATAAATACAGCCGTAAGTCTTGGGATATTATCTTAAAAATGCAAAATGGAATAGTGCTGTTGAGATTTTTTTTCCTAAAAGTGTAGAGTGGAAAGATGAAAAAAATATAGGTAATGTATCCATAAGTCTGATAATTTTTTAAAAAAAAATAAAATATAAATAGAAAAAACTGATCAACTATTTGCAAGTGATAGACTGATATTTTTCTTTATCTTTCTTGAATGCATAAAAAATAAAGATGTGTCATTAGCAATATATTATCAGAACTTCGAAATAATTTTTAGAAAATCAATTACTTGAAATCAGGATGATTTTGCAATATATATATTCTGAGTGATCAAATTTTGAAACTAATGGCTCATCAGGTGTCATAACATCAAATGATATTTAGACTTTCTGATCTCTTTATGGTTATTTTTGTAACCTAGTAATAGAAACATGGCTTACCCCCAAAACAATAAAAGTCTTTAAGCGTTTGAAAGATTAATCAAGGACGAATTTTAATCCCGGAAGATTGCTTAAAATTTATTTTAATAAAGTTTTGTATGATATAATACTCAAAATCTTCCTATTTAAATTAACACCTCTTTAAAAAATATTTTGAATGTTAAAATAATCTCAAGTAAAAAAATAATCTTCATAATCTGTAGCTGGTGATTAACTTATTTCAATGAAAATATCTTAAGCTTTTTATCTTTCCATATATATCAAAATGAAATTATAAAACGATTAAAAAAGGATCATAATGCAACCACCCAAATATCCATTAGTAAATCTCAAACTTCTATGAAAGCTTAAAGTATTATTTGAGATTAAATTTGCATTTTCTTATTATTTTTAATTTTTTGCCCTGAATCACAATACTCTCTGTTGGCAACATATACTTTGCTCGATTACACTAAAAATAAGAAAAGAAGTCTTGAAAGATTATTGTTAATTGAATTTGTTCAGACTGCTCGCTTCGAGTCATTCCTCAGAAAAATTAAATAAACACCTAAATAATAAATGCCCATATCTTAATCTCAGCAAGTAATGTGAATACCTTTATGTAACACAATTTCATAAACGTCTTTAGACTGGACAGTGCTCATTAATCTAAATATGAATGCGACAAACTTCGCGCCCTCATTAACAAGGTTATGAAAGAAACATTAACCTCGTTATCATCAAAGACATCCCAGCTCCCTTATTCCCCCGATGGGAATTTAAATGACATTCCCTCCTTTTTGGAACACAACGGCAAATCATTATCTCCTTTATTCAATTTATTGCCACTTAGATTGTGCTAGAAATGAAAAGAAAAAAAGTTGTCATACGACCTTCTCAGTTATTTATGCGCCGCAGTTAAAAGTTCACGATTTTCGATTGTCAGATAATTTGATCCGTATTGATCCATGGTGGTTGTAGCAGTTAACGCCGGGGGTTAAATTACCAATCGATGGAACCCAGCGACGTGGATAATTAGAATTTAAATGCTATAAATAACATGGCGATAAGCGTTAGTAAACAACCTCTGATGGCTGCAAAAAAATGTCTCCATCAAAAATTTTGCTCTTTGTTGCTGTTGTCGTCTAGTAATTGTCTTAACAAATACCTTGCACACAAACTTTATTTATGCTCGAATGCCGAAGCTAACAAAACAAGGAAAATAGTTATTTATGGAACAGTACAGTAATTAAATTTTCTACCATGCCTTGTATTTTAATCAGAAAGCATGAAATTGAATACTGATTGTTTTTGGCAAATACAGCCTTCAAAGCAATAACAGCGGTATCTGATAATTAAAAAGGAATTTGCAATGAATAGATTAAGAAATATAATAGGCCTCTAGACTTAGTAATCTTAAATAAATGGAAGGCAAGATTATTTTCTATAACATGGTAAATATTTAGTTTAAATTATACATGGGAAAAACTTTAAAAATAACTAAAGGTAATTTGTTCACTATTTATTGATAAGCTTTATTGTTCCTTTGTATATACTTTGCAAATGCTTTTAATTTTGTACCTTGATTTTGATTTGATTTGTTTGAGGTTTTCTGGCACAAGGGCAATGATGTTGACCATTCTGTGCCAAACAATAGGTAAAATTATATAATTTTAAAACAGACATCGAAGAGAATACGAGGAGAAGCTTAAATTTGATAAAGATTCAAATAAATGAATAAAACTTTTAAGAATAACTTTTATGTTATTAAACCTTTAAGAATAACTTTTAAGAATATCTTTTAAGAATAACTTTTAAGTTATTAAACTTTTAAGAATAACCTTTAAGTTATTAAACTTTTAAGAATAACTTTTAAGTTATTAAACCTTTAAGAATAACTTTTAAGAATATCTTTTAAGAATAACTTTTAAGAATAACCTTTAAGTTATTAAACTTTTAAGAATAACTTTTAAGTTATTAAACTTTTAAGAATAACCTTTAAGTTATTAAACTTTTAAGTTATTAAACTTTTAAGAATAACTTTTAATGAATTAATTTTAGAAATGAAAGATTTGGACACGAGCTATTTTATCAAGAAAGAAAGATAATGGAGTGCAAAACTTTTGAAAAACTGTAAACGCTGGGCATTGAAAATTGGGCATTTTGACAATATATGTTGTACCGACATTTGACAATGAAATCTGGAAAAACAAGGTGAATATGAATGAATCTAATGTGTCTAATTCGTAAACGAGTTAGAATAGTATCTGATTTTCTATTCGCTAATAAGAGCCACGGATGTACATGGAATTTGTTGTTTGTGAACATGAAGTTTGTTGTTTGTCACCAGGTCCCACTGTCTCTGCATTTAGAATAAAGAAACATGTGCCTTGGGAAGATGAATAAAGATAGTATTGATTTTGATACATCACTCTTTACATTTCAATACAACTCCAACATAAGGACATTTTATTTATGGAAGAAATAAGGTGAAAAAAATTATTCTTTTCGACGGATATTTTTTTTATTATTATTGAATAGAGTTCGTAAAATTTCAATATTTGTACTAAGTAATTATTTATAGTTAATTGATAATTATTTCGTGTATTCTTTTTTTCAAATCAACTTTTAAAAATTTTCAATTTTGTAATACTTATTATTATAAACTTTTAAAACTATTTCGCTCAAAACTAAACCTTAACTGCATAACATATTATCATTTGATCCAAACATTCCTCTCAATCGCACAGTCACATAAAACCATTGATTTTTCCATTAACTAAAAAAAATTACCTAAGGGGTAATTTTTTCCCAAAACTTATAAATTACTTAAAAATAATTTTCAGTGACTTTTGTTTTGAAAAAGTTAAAGGAGGAATTTTTTTCAGAATTTTTGTCTGAAAACAAATTAGATGTCAGAAAGATAATAATAATAAAAATATGCCTAAACTGAGTATTTTAAGAATGTCTTTTGGCAAAAATAACTCTCTACTACATCGTGCTAATACAATGCTGTTTGTTTTTATGACTTAAAATCTCATATACCTTTTATTGGAATAAGCTCTTTGACTCAAAATTTACACAAGATTTGAATTTGTGACCATTCGTGCAGTAAAGTGTTGGCAATCCCATTAAATAAACCATTTGACATCTGATAGTTTAGAGTCTATAAAATGGAATGTTACACGATAGACCAACGTGTTGACGCAAGATATGAATTAAATTTTAAAAAAGCACAGACTGCTTTCCCTTAATTGTTATATTTTATTGAATCGTAAAGTACGCATGAGAGGGTTATGTATGGAATAACATATAAGACGAATTGCGTCCACGGCTTTGCTAGCACTTGCTCGAAATTTTCCATGGCCATTTTGTATAAATATGTCTGCATTTCTTTGATGTAGCATTGAATTTTCTGTTTCAATACATGCGTTTTCATGGGGTTGTTGGATAGACCTTTGATTTCAAACAACCTCATAAAAATATCCAGTGGTGTTAAATCACTTGATCTAGGGAGCCTATTCTCAAATTTTTGAACTTCAGACAACAGACATTTCATTTCATTTGTTGTAAAATAATTATCAACAATTAAAACATGTTGCCCTATCTTGTAACACTCCATTTTTACTAACCTTAAACTATCAGCAATCAAATGTTTTTTTTTTTACAGAGTTGCCAACATTTTACTGCACGAATGGTGTGCAAATTCAAATCCTGCATTAATTTTGGGACACACTTTAGATTATATGAAATACTAAAAGTAAATCAAATCAAATAATCAGAAAAAGTACCATTCACTATTCAGAACATTATGATTAGGAGTGTTCTTGGTAAATAAAATATGAAAAAAACATAGATATCTATCAAAAAGTCATCAGTTTTCTAATAAATGAGATATATATTTTTCAAATGAGGGATATATCCTAAAACTTTAAGCATTGTCTTAATGTTCCATAAAATCCATTAAAATTTCTGAAGATTAAAGTTTCCATTCTTTTTACTGGACATCTATAAATCGAAGCAAACTTCTCGAACATATTTTCATGAAGTATTTGGCCTGCACTCTGTGGAACAACTGGAATCGAATCCTCACTGCATGATCCTGGAACAGGTCATAAATATTTTAAGTTGTGCAACGTACTTTGACAGTTCTTTGATCCTCGAAACGAAATCGAAATGCAATGTGGATATATCCAGTATCTTTAATATTAGATATCTTCTTCTGAAGGAAAAGTATCATATTTTGAAATATGCTTAGAGTTTCCAAGACTTATTTCGAATTTAATGTTATGATATATGTTACGTAAGGCTCTGAATATTATTAAAATCATTCAGCAGAAACTAATAGTTTGAATTATATTTAAGTAAAATACTCTTATATTTTGTATTCTGTCTGAACTCTTGTTTCTTGCATTTTGTTAGCGAGTCCTGTGATTCCATCTTTCATATTTACTGTTATCTTGAAATGATAGCTTCGCATTAAAAAAAATTAATATCGATAAAAATATTTTTCTTTAAATTCTCATTTCTTTGATATCATCTACTTAACTAAGAGAGTTATAAGATTATAATAATTGGTATTTACCACCAATTACATCAATTAAATAATTTATGTTCCTATCTTAGAATAATTCAATATATAATATTCCGGACCTACTTGCTTTTTCCAACTCAATTTGCTTTTGATGATCGATGCATAGTATTTCATTTATTTTCTGTAATTGGGTAGTAATAGATGGTTACAATAATATAAGATTGTTACTAATATATATATATATATATATATATATATATATATATATATATATATATATATATATATATATATATTATTTTAATCGAACATTTTCCCACTTATTCTCCAGAACAAAATTACCTTTAAATTTCCTCGAATTTGATTTTAAAATTATAATTTCATAATTCAAGGTATTTGGATGCAACTTTTAAATCAATTATCATTAAGTTATGTGACGAAAGCAATAATGAAAAATCGTGGATATTAGATTTAGAATACTCAGTTTTTTAATTTCTATTTTTATTTAATTATTTTATAAAATCAATTTATTCAACAATATCCGAAAAATGTTGCTAAATTATTTCTCAAAATAACTTATACTTTTTAATGATTATTTAACAAAATACGTCGTGGATAATTTGGAAACACAAAATTATTTTTAATAAAATATATGAGAATATATAAAAAGATTGCTTTAGCAAATTTGATTTTTCCTATTAAAAAAGAAATGTTAAAAGACTTTTCAATAAATAATTTAATTTACAGGGAACATTGAAATTCTCTAAAATTTTAATGAAAATTCTTTTTATATTTTTTATTTATTGGATGAACGATAGTTACTTTCATAATATTTCATATTTATCGATAAATAATTTTTCAGTTATAAGGAAGTATTGCCTTAGAAAGTAACTTTGCCATAATCAACAAACATTGCTTTTATATTGTATGAATATTACTTTATCTCTTTAACATCCAAACACTTTTCAAGTGGCACTCCCTTTAGCATCCAGACTTTCTCAGCGTGTCTCTGAAAGACATGAACTCTTCCTAGCTGAGGGGCAGTTACCCCCCGCACTCTGAAGTAATAAAACTGTCGACGCTCTGCCTTGAATAATTGCCTTGCGGTTTTCGACAATGAGATTCATCTTCCATCAGCTTAAGAGTTTTATTCTAATGTATTTATATTTTTTAGTGTGAAGTGTTTCACTCATCATCATTGTGGTGTATTTTTTTTACAAAATATTTGAAATTTATTCTATAATTTTGAAAATAGTTTTTTTTTTTTTTTTTTTTTTTTTTTTTTGTAAGTTTTATGTTAGGCCTCCAAACCATTTAAATAAAAACTGGTTTTACTAGCAATTTCAAAAACATCTTTATGTTTCATTTAATTCTCAATAGGCTTCTACATTTTTTTGTTGCCAAAATTAAATAATATGTCATATATTACCAAGTAAAAAATTTTTACATAGTAATGTAAAACATACATTATACATATATCAATGCAATTAGTACATTTTTTTTACATAGCATAGATGTCAATACTTTTCAGTGATAAACAGGATAATGTTTTAAATCTTCATTTAATACAGAAAAAAAACAATCGTTGGATAAAAAAAAAATGTTATTGCTGTTTTTGAAAGATGTTTCGAAAATAATATGTTCTTTCAACACTCAGCTAAGATTTATTTTTTATTGTCTTTAGCATTTTTTTTTTAGTATAAACGACTATCTTTATTGAATTTTCAAATATAAAATATTATTTTGCATTTTCGATAGTTATACTAAGAGAAAAGTTTAAAAACTTTAATTAAATTTTTAAAGAAGTTTTCACATTTTTTTTTTTTTCCGAAACTTTACGTATTCTTGCTTTTACAATAAATAATCGAAAAAGAATGTAGGGTAAATATAAATTCCAAAAATATCTTCATTTTGCCACTCATTTTTACTAATCTTTTAAAATATAACTATTAAAATTTTTTTCTAAACAAGGGAATATATTACGTCAAACGTTATAAATCTCATCTATCGAATTGTTTCGATAGATGAGATAATTTTTAAAACTTCATTTAATACTGAAATACAAAAATTTATGAAATAAAATTCAGGGGAAAAATTACTCAGCGAAATATATTTCGAAAATATATTCCTTCAGTTTTCAGCCTGAACATTTTACTAAAACATTACATTCTTCAACAAAATATTATTTTTTTAGTATGAACTGTCATGTTGAATTTTTCAAGCTGAATTTCTGATTTTAAAATGTTATGTGAAGTTTTCTATAGTATTGTTAAATTTTTGAACGAAAGCTTCATATTAAATTTCTACAAATTTACAAACGAGGGAATCATTTGCAAATTTTTGATATGTACATTATATAACATTTTTTGACTCCTCATCTCTATCTCTCTCGTCCATCTGACCCTCGTTAGTTTCATCTCCTGCTTCTTTGCTTAGAATAAACGAGAGATCAGCTAAAGTATCATTTTTTGGCCAACCATCATCTTCGCTGATAGATCACTGTCACTTTCATCACAATCAAGTAAAATTGCTTTAATTTCTTCTTCAGTGTGTTCACGATTTCTTTTACTCATAATGAAGAAATAATAAGCGTTTCAATACAAAAATTACTCTGATAATCCAAACATCCTATTCACAGTACATAAAATAAAGAGTAGCAATTCACAACTGAAGAGAAATTTTCAGAATGACATTCTAAAAAGGAACTCAGTATTTATATAACTTACCTCACTCTTTGAAGAGGGCGATAAAGAATACTAACAACCTTTTTTTTTTTTTTTTTTTTTTTTTTTTTTTTGTCTTTTAATTCGATTTTAAAAGCGGTAGTTTGTACACGGCCTCAGAATTTCCGACAGTCCTTTGATGACAGAATAAGATGCTTGGAGTGTAAAACGACTTTCTTCTATAGTAACAAGTGTCGCTACCCATTTTGTGAGAAAACCGCGATGTGAATAGGCCGCATTGACAATGCAATGGCTTGTCTTTATATCATTACAATAGTCTTACTACTGAAAAGGGCTTCTGATGCTTGTCTGAAAAATAAACAACGTGTCAGTATCCTTATATATCATTCATCGTTACCAGAGAACTTCAGTGGAAAATTTCTTTTATAAATGGCCATAAAATCTTTCCAATTTTGAGCTAACAACACGTGAAAATAGAAACTAAAGCGCTTTCAAAATACAAAATATACGTCAACAACCTATTTAGTGAATTCCTCCTCAACCCCTACCGCCCTAAGGCACAGGGGAAACTACTGTGAAAAAGCCGCGATTGTCGAAGATAACGAGGACCTCCTGGAGTGGTCGGTAGAGTACCGCTACCCATCTCCCCTAAAATGGCTAGCAGCCGCCCCAAACCGACCCATGGATGTCATAGGGTAAATTCTCAAACCGCCCCGCTGGAATCGAGAGGGATACATTTCGCTTATACAAATTTTTAATTATTATTTTTGCAAATAAGTAAATTTTCTATATATCTTTTTAAGCACATTATTAACTTTGATTGCAAAACTTATGGAATTTTCAGCCAACATTGATTTAACTAATTTAAAATGTTCTGGTAGAAAGCAATTAAATAATCATATTTGAAACATTTTCACATCTTTATTTTCAGGGTTATTTTCAATTATAAAAACAAAAACCTGATATATAGGGAAAAATAATTCTTATTTTATCAATATAAATCTTTATAGTTCCCATATGAAGCGGATATTTCAAAGTATTTTTTTTTATGTGGAGCTCCCTTGATATTCAAGCTCACTGCAATATTCTTGCAGATAAAAAAAAAATACCTAGTTTTCTTGGAAATAGGATGCTCCTTTTCTTCTCAACAACGTATAGGAAGAGAAATATTCAGTTCTGATTTTGTACGAATTTTATCGTTTGTGCTTTGGACTTTTGAAACAATATACTTTCCCATCATGAAATATTCCACGTTAGCCTTTTTACAAATTCAGAAGCCTAAAAATACAAGGAAGACACAAAACCACAAATTTCTTCGAAATTTTATGAACAAATATTAGATTAAAAGAATTACATTTGTTTTCCTGCAAGCATAATTATTTAAATGATAAATATATTATAGGCAACAAAATTAAATATACAAATTTAGTTTATTATTCTTTTGTTGATGAGTAAGAAATTATTTCGATAAAATCTAATATTGTCTTTAATATAAATAAACGGAAAAAAGTCAATAGAATGTTACTGTTTTAAAGAACTTGGAAAGTGAAAATTTACCTAATGGATTCATTGAAATAAATTTAATTAACTAATTCATAACTCACAAGAAGTATTTAGATTTACATATGCTGTTATCGTTTCAATTTTATTTTTCGTTTTTATTGTTTTTAATATCTACAAATATGTTCTGTTAAGATATTTTTTGTTATTTATTGATATTTATTCAAAGTTATGAAATGAGCTAATAACCGTCGTCCTGGCTAAGGGGTTGCGTATCTTCCCAATGATCTGCGCGTCCCGGGTCCGGGGCCTGATTCGGGCATGGTTGTTCTTCCGCTGTGTTCTAACTGTGAGGTGCGTGAAAGAACCCCCCCCCCCCGTAAGAAGGGGTTGTGCAAGCGAATGTATGTGTGTGCGTCGTCTTCGTTTGAGCCAGAAATCGGACTTCTGCCTTCGGATACTCAGGGATCTTTACCCTAAGAAGCTACTGCACCCTCTTTCCATGGTAATGAGGCACATCGACATCAACAAATGAAGAAATAAAAAAAATTATTACATTATAAACAACTAATTTCGTTTATTATTATTTTGCTGGTGAGTAAAAAACTATTTTGATAATATTTAATATTGTCTCTAATATTAATAAATGGGGAAAAAAATCAGCCGAACATTTTTAAAACACTTGAATATTGAACATTTTTCTAATAGATTCATTGAAATTACTTTCATTATCGAATACTTAATTCACAAGAAGTATACATATGTACATATACTGTTAACTTTTCTTTTTTCTTTTTCGTTTTATTGTTTAGAATATCTATATAATAAATTAAGATATTCTAAATAAAATATCTAATAAAATTTATTAAGATATTTCATATTATTTATTGACATTCTTTCAAAATGATGAAATGAAATAATAAAAAAAATGGCTTTTTATTCAATATTACATCCACAGTACTTTTATAAATAATAATTGAATACAACCTCATTTCTTTTATTTTTGAAAGTGTATAATCAACATTTTGAGGTAAAAAGGAAAAAGAATTTATCCTTATTACAAAGATAATCAATATGTTACTTGGTGCTGGAATCTGTCACATAGGAATGAGGTGAGAGTGTACAAGCGTTATTAATTACAATGCTATGCAGCGATAGCAGAGGAATCATCATTATCATAGGACATCGGCTCATCATAATTATGTGCACATTGGTAATTTTCACAACAGTGCAACAGCAGTTGTTCTCAAACATGTGGTTTAAACTCAGTAGCACTGTTTGAAATCAAATTCCCTGTTTGCTACAAAGTTATCGCTTAAATTTGTTTTATCTAGTTTATGTTTCCTAATTTAGTTATTATTCTTAAAAATTTTTATTTGTCTAAATTTATTAATGCAATATTTTAAAGTTTATGATCTTGGATGCAATATGAGAAAAATTAAAATGCAAAGGATAAAATCCATTCTTATTTACTTTACATATGCTTAAGAAGTTATAGATGTTAATAAAGTTATTGCTTTGATAAAGTTGAAAGATATCAAGACAGAATTAAAAAAGGGGAAATGCAAAATTTCCAAACTAAATAAACACAAAAAAAAATATTTGGGATATTTAAGTTTAAAATATTTGAAATCATAATATTTCAGTAATTTTTTGAAATCTATATTAAAAATAAATTAGTTCAATCTCCAGTCAGATATTATTAGAAGCAGTTGGAAGAAGTATGTATTACAAATTATATTTCATCATCTTTATTGTATTAAATATGAATTAATAATTGAAACATGTTATTTCACTTTAAATACAACAATACACTTTTACTTATTTCTTTTTATTTCAGTTTTCCACTATGCTAAGAAATATGCTATAAAAGTAGTTGGTAAATTTTCTTGTATCTATCTTTAAAAACTAAATAGAATGCATCGAATTTGGCTTAGATAATTTTGTTTCATAATCTTATTTCTAGGTTTATTACAAAATAATAATAACTAATAACGTGTTATAATTTGATTATTTATAAGAATAATTATTACCAATAAAAAGAAAACTTCGAGGAGAAATAATACAGAACTGTACACAGTGAAATTAATAAATGCTTGTACGTCATTTATAAATATCTATAATGTTTTCTCTTTCTTAATGAAATTTAGAGAAAGTGTCCTTCAAAGTAAAACGATGGTCACTGTGAACTTTTCAAAAATATAAATTAAATGAAATTGAGCAAGTTCATGGAATTTTTTAACAATATTTTAAAAATATTATTACGAAATAATTTTTATACCATTTGAAAACTCAAGAAAAAAAAAAAAATATTTGTAATGATATCAGTTACATTTCTGTACCCTTTTTTCCCCAATTTTAATGAGATTTGTAATTAAATTCTTGCATATTCTGTAGCAACTTTTTTACTGTTATGATAAAATTCAAATTAATTTCATTTTTTCATGGAATTATTTGATTACTAATTTTACCAGATTCAAATTAAGTAGACTACTGCTTTCTTTGTACATAATCTCAGAAACAATATTTTCATTTTCTGATTTATTTCTTCGTATACACACATTATAATTTGAGCGAATAAAAACTTATTATAGATTGATTCAAATAAATTTATATTTTTAAATCTTATTAAAATCCAAAGGGAAATTTTGATTAAATGTATTCCATATGCGTAATATAATAATGATGAAAAATCGATGTTTTAAATGAAGAATTTAACCGCCAAAGTTAGCTGGTTTCCTAAAAAAGAAAAAAAAAAAAACATTTAGAATCGTTTCTTTGAAAAAAATTCTTATCTTATTAATGACTTATAAATGGAAAATTCAATGCACCAATTCTTACATAGTTTGTCATTTTCATCTGATTACTGAGAAACAAAATATCAAACGACCAAGACAAACAAAATTTTGAAATCATCCCTTTTTATTGCAATCAATTAAAAAGTTTTCAGATATGAAAAAAGAAGAAATCAGTCAATTATTTTGATTTCTAGTTTATTAAGGTCCAAAAGAATAAAATGTATCAGGAACATTTTGATTAAGAAAATATTTACTTTTATAATTAATAACTTCGATAGCTAATCCTAAAGCCAATAAAGGGCAGTTAGTATTTTTTTTTCTTTCTAAAAGATACCAGTAATTTATGTATTATGAAGAATTCTTGCATAAACAAAGTTTTTAAAATACTTTAAGAAAAGAAAGGTTAGAACTTTTTTTTCCAGAGTTCATCCCGATTCCAATCCTTTAAGAGGATTATGGGCACTTCTTATAATTAATTTTTCTAGATATAAATTTCACTTATTTTAATTTATCTTTGTCCCAAACCAATTAATTTTTAAACCAATTTATTATGTTTGCAACTAGCGATGGTAGTATTTTGTTTCTTGTTTTTTTCAAATGCAATTAATTTTTATTCTATTCCTGTATAACGATGTTTTAGCATTATTTTGCACTCCTGCTTCTCTTTATACTAGCATTATACATTTTTATAATTAAGATTTAATCTTAAGATAGCGTTCATGCACAATAAATGAAATAACAAGCTCTACTTAGAAATATAAAAATAACAAGACAGCTTAAAGAACAATATTTAAGTCGATTTTTTTTTTATCTGTACTATTTACTTGTACTTGGATTTCAGTTATTTTAAGTAAATTAGTTTAAGTTTCTTCTGCATTTTTTAATTAATTACATGCGTTTTTAATACTTTGCTTCAGATATTGAACTTCAATTTAAATATTTTGTTTTTTTAAATGCATTCATACAAGAAATCAAAATGGAAGGATATGCTTAAATTTTTCAGCAAATAAGTAAATTCAATGACTTTGAATTCATCTGATTGCTTCAGGTTGCTAATAAATTTACATCATGTAAGTGCAGAAATAAATTGAGGTATTCACTTTATTAAGTTTTAGTTATCTGATTGAAATATATCAAATCCATTATTTATGAAAATGTTATTGTAAACACTTTATGAATATATTTGTTAAATTTTTTCCTCCTTTTTTTAAACCAATATATATTTTGCACCATGAGAATACTGACTAAACATAGTTATGATTATAAAAATAAAATTGTACATTTTCTTTGATATGTTTAGCAAATAGTAGAGAATTTCATCTTCAAAATAACCATACTTAATTTATTTTTATATATTTTTTCTTCTACTATACATCTAGCAGCACGACTCATTTAAATCTCGTTATTTATTCAGAATTTTTTTTTTCTTTCCTCTTCAAAATTAAACAATTTTTATGTAGTTATTGTTGCATGTTAAATGATTCAATGTTGATAAATTAACTAATTTATAATAGTTGATCAAAACGAGGATTATATTAAACGTCAAAATCACGTGATTATATTTAAGTGCTGATCTTATTACTAAGACTTTGATTTATTCATGATTATTCAATCTTGTTTTAATAATCTTGTTCATATATTGTAATTTGGACTGAATATATCAATTTATATTTATGTTCTATAATTTATATTTAGATTACGCACAAATGAACATAATTTACCATAATTCTTTACATCATTTGACCTTTTTTTCTCTATCAATTCAGTATACCAATTCTTGACTATCAAACGCCTGCTAATAGGTAAGTATGAACTCCAAACTTCATTCTTGTAGGATAAAATGAAAATAAATTGCCTACATAAAATGTCTTATTGCTGTATACAACTTTCAATTGTTTGTTAGCAAAGACCAAAAACACGAAATTACCTATTCTTGATTCCTCTGTATAAAAAAAAGTGTGAATATAAAACATTGCTTTTTTTCTTATTTTGACACGTCAAATATATAATATGTAAAATGAAATAATTTGACAACTCTTCAAAAGATTTTAATTTATATTAGAAAATTATGTTTTCTTTGTGTATAAAATTGTGTTGAAATGCCCATGTATATCCATAAAAGTATCATTAATATGGTAAATTATTTGAAATTTTGCAGAACCTTCCCATGTAGGTAATTTTCCTAATTTTAATGACAGCGTAATTACATGTCGCCAAATAATTATCGTAATTATAATTCTTTAAACTATTCAAATTAGTTACTCACATCTACAATTCTTGTTTCAAAGGCATAAATTAAAGGAAAAAAAACTGAATGAAATTTCAGTTATTTATTTTATAATATACCTCCTGGTCAATTATCCTTTAAGAATTTTTTAAACAGATTTAAAGTATTTTTCCTCCCAGTTTTAAAATACTTTCCCCTTTCAGATAAATGTCTATAAAAATATCCATCAAAACTAAACAATAGAACGTGTTGTTCCTCGAAGGCATGTCAACAATAGGAACAAAAAAAAGCCCATCCTCATAATAAATACATCATTTACCTCCAGGTATCTCTTATCTTTTAAACGGCACTCGTTTCGGCTCTACGATATATAAGATCTCCTATTGTCAGCCTATCAAGAAAGGCTGCATTGTTAGAGCGTTGCCGCTCTGTTAAGCTGTTTAATGTGGCCTATGAAATGGCCACTCCAAGACGCTGAAGCAAAGGAGACTGCTAAAGTGATAAGGGGAGTGGGGAGTCCAAAAGGGGCTCCGAACAGGATGAGGAGGGGCATTATTATGGCTGGATGCATCGTCTCTCGTGAACTGGGGTAGAAAAGATGAATTGATTCTCTAAACGCGCTTTTGTCGCTTGAGCTGTGGCTAGAAAAGGTCTGCTTCTAAAGTGAAAGTTAGAATTTCGTTACTCCATTTTATTATGGAAGTACCTGACAGTGTTTAATGGCGCATCTCAACTAAAATACTGCTTTTGGATCGTTGTTGTAGTTTTTTTTTTTTTTTTTAAATAAGAAAAACACTTCCTTTGTAGATTGTTGTTGATAATGAAAAGAAATTGCCTCTTTTTGAATTATGTATAATAGCGTTGTTGGAAATTAAATTAAATAATAGCTGGCGAGATTTCTTCAGACAATGGTAATTGAATTTCTAAACATTCTCAGGAAATAAAAAAAAAAATCGCTTTATTTTTTAGATAAACATGTTGACTGATGTATGAATTAAATTTAATTCGCTTATTTGTTTTACAGGCTATTTGAATCCTCTTTACTTTAAACTGAGGTTTTTGTTTACAGCTTGGTAATTCATTTTAGATCCATGTATTAATGAAAAATTTATTGTTGATGGTAGTAATGACCTTCACTACTAAACTTGCATAAATAACGTGTTTGCATTTCGACAAAAACAATGAACAAAACAGTTGTTGATCGAAAAATTAATTTTGGAAGCAGCAGGTAATTATAAATAAACTAAATTAGAATTTGATCATGAAAATAATAAAAATGACGATGAATAGACAAAAAAAAGGAAGAAAATTTAATTACTTTTCTAAATTACATCAAATGTAAATTTATTTGCTAAAACTTTTAAATACCGTTTTTATTTTCTATAGTCTTTCATATTAAAGCGATGAATAATACAAAGATCATTGATACGAGTGCAAATTCTTTAGAATTAATACAAATTCACATCACTGCAGAAATCAATGGACGTTAATAACTTCTAGGATACGTGTAATAAATATACAAATTTGAAATAATAAATACGAATCATTGTTTAAATATGTACAAATATTAATATCCACACATGATTAATATATATTAAACTCGCGTTTTTGCATGAATTAAATAAAAATTATAGTTTACAATCAATCATTACTAGTTCATGTCTGTTTTAATCAAATATAATAAACAAAGTAATAAGGTGATCATCAATTTGTGTAAATTTACAACTTTCAACAGGTTAAGGCACATGCACTCACATTTTTATAAAACGTTACTTCTTATGTATTTTCACTAATGGATTAAGAAAATTGTTCCAACGTCAGTCAATTTTTGAATCTCTTTTATTTGTGCTTATAGGCAACTCCTATTAAATATAATACATTTTAAATGTTTAGTAATAATATATATTAAATTTAAAATAACTGACTAAAAGTTTATTTAATAAAGAACAAATTTTTAATAAAATGAAAGAAATGTCCAAATTTAAGATTTATTGGGATAGAAAAGATAAACTGATTTTACATTTGTGGTAAGGTTAGTATAAGAATTTATTTTCCTCTATAGAAATGGTAGTTAAAATTACATACCAATTCGGAAAGTTTAACATTAAAGTCACACTTGAAATAAACAAATAAAAAATTCTGCTCAAACAAACTTTTTAATTAAATATACTGTTTTCTAAAAACATAAACTTGCTCACAAACGTCAAAGTTTTAGAAAATTATACGTTATTGGTGTAAAAGAATCAGCTTAAAAATTCAATTTAAAATTTATATTTAAGCTTAAAATTTAAGAATTGCATGCACAAAACATTTATGAGATGTTGAAAGTATTAAGATATTATAAATAACAATTTTGAAAGTTCAATGTCCCTTGAAATTTCAAAGATTTTAATAAAATTATATCTAACTGAAATTTGTATAAATGTATTGATATATATTAATACGTTTATTGAAGGTTCGTTTATAAATATTACATTATTTTTTCAAGGGACAGATTGAAATGCTGAATGTTTTAATTAGAATTATGGATTCTTTATGCATTCGTAAAGTAAAGGATTTGATAGCTATTTTTTAAGATCGGAAAAAATGAAATTATAAGCTATATTTAAGGCATCCTAATGTTATTTGAAATGGATTTTATGTAAACTTACTCAGACTCATCCAAAGACTCATTAATATTTAACTTATTCTTAATCCCAAAAATGAAAGTTTGTTATTTTAAAATATAATTTAGTGAAAACTTTATTTACACTCACTTAATTTTCTTTCGTGTTTTTTAGTCATTTACAGATAGTTTAACGAAGTCAAATCTCATACGAACTCAGTGAATGTTTTAAGAATAATTTTTTTCAATTTAAATCCAAACGAAACGAAAACATATACATGCGTTGTTTTAAAGCACATACATATATTTTATGGATTTCCAATTTATTGTCTCTGGAACTTATTTGCATTTCTTAGCTAATATATTATGATTCAAATACATTTATTATTGCATTAAATTACTATTTTTCTTTCAATTACAGGGCTGCGAATGTATTAAAATCGTATTGTTTTCTTTTCATTAACCGTACAACAACATCAACATTCTAATTTATGTTCCGTGGGAAAAAAAAAATATATTGATATCGAATACCACATAATCCTCTTAAAGTATTTTATCTAAAGATTTATCATTGGTATTTATGTAAGCAAAATATTAAAATTTGTGAGGAGAAAAACAGTCTCCTGATGGAGTAAACAAAATTTTAATGAATACATTATAGATAAAATCTCCTGTTACAAATTAATTCTTTTCATTATATTTTTTCTAGGAATATGAATGTGACGCTTTTATGATAGTATTGATTTATTAAAAAGCACAAAAATTTTATCTATATAAAAAAGCAACAAAAACATTCGTAGTAAAGTATCGAGCAAGGGAAAGAAAATATAGGGTGTTAGAATTAAGACAACTATTTATATTCAATATTTCAAAAGATAAGTAAATTGCAAAATTTTAGGAAAATATTAATATTTAAACATACATTAAAATTGGAGAATTAATAAACAATATGTTAGAAAGAAAATTTTTGTTATGTAATCCACATGTATTAAAGCAGGATTGAAGTGAAAAATGCTTGACAAATAATAACAAAATATATCAAACTGAATAAAGGTAATTTTCAATAAAAATGGCAATAAAACATACCAAAGTAATTAAATATAACTTACAATATAATTGCAAATAATTAAACAATTACTTTATATAACTATTTTGCTTTTTAGAAATTTCTAATCATTTGCTCATTTTGTAAATATTAGTTTTATTTGTTTTATAGAGTATAGATCATTTTTTACAGTTTGCGTAGAACCAAAAGAATAATGCTGCAATGTAAATTTCTAGAATAATTTAAATATACTGCAAATTAAGGAAATTTGATAAATGGAAGTGTTGTAAATGACGGGAGAATATGTAATGGAACGACGCTTAATGTTACGACAGTTAAAGTTAATGGAACGACAGTTAATATTATATTTCAATAAATACACTCAAAGTTATCTGCTGCCGAATCAATACATTCAGATGTACACAAAAATACTCTTTTATTATGGTAACTATCGTCTAATGTTATCACTTTTGAAGTAAAGAACTGGCCACCCCTTCATTTCCAAACAGCATTAACGATATATATTTGAGATTTTCTCACTTCATTTGTACTACTTGAAAGTCATTTTCCCTGATATAAAGTTAATATTCTTTTATCTCGATTAAATTCGTAAGGTTTTTAAAAGGATGCGTATGCTGCTACTTGTGGGGTCGAAATCTGTCATTTGAATTTGAACAGCCATAAACCAATAACCAAGCCATGCAATTGAATTACAAAATGAAAAAAAAAAAAAAAGAGTGATTTGAGTATTTAAGCTAAAATTGAAAATCTTTGCAGGTGCAAAATATTACCTCAGGCGAGTTAATATAACGCTGTGAAGAGACGAAAAATCATGGTCTTTTTGTAAAATTTATAAAAATTGCTAGCTTTCCTAAGCAAGAACAAGCAATAAACGTAGATGATTCTTACTAGAACTTATGAATTGAATAAACCTGTCAACGAGAGTTGGACAGAATTAAGTTCTTGATATTTTAAAACGCAACGCAAAACATCATTGAAAAAATTGAATTAAATTCATGACAAATTGGTATTATGTAAACGAATTGTTAACTCATTAAGGCCTGAAACTTTTGTTTTCAAAAGTATTTTGTATATTTATTATGTATGGTGAATAATTATCTAGAAATATATTTAAAAATAAATAGTTCAATTTTTACTCAAACATATTAAACTTCCCTAAAAAATTGATCCCAATATGTTAAAAAAAACTATGAAGATTCAAAAGTACATAAAAGTGCAAAAATGCATAGACTAAAAAAATGTTCATAACAGTAGATATATACATAAAATTAATCATAAAATTATTTTTTAAAATGTACTGTTTTCTTCTTGACATCGCGTTTAAAAAAAATGATTTTAGAACATTCTTTGTATCATTAATGGGCTATCATTTGTTCTGTTTGTTACAAACAGAACAAAAACATTGGAATAAGTTAGAACAATTTTAAAGTTTAAGTGTTTATTTATGTAAAATTGAAGAACATTTTCAGAACCGTCAATAAAAAGGACGGTAGACATTAATGAATTAATAAATAATAATTGTCGTCAAGAAACAATTGATGATATTTTTCAATTTTTTTAGTTATTGCAAAAAATATAGATTTACCTGAGATAAGGATCTTTATTCTTTCCACTATATTTGATAAAAATTATATATTTGATTCTACTTAAATGTGTATTATTATCCATTTTTTTTAAATATTCGCATAATGAGGCAGCCAATCTAATTGAAATATTGTTGAAAACTAAAAAAAACAAATTCTCAAGAGCTTAAAATTTCATTTGCGAGTATATCTTTGTATCTACAGACACACACACACACACACACACACACACACACACACACACACACACACACACACACACACACACACACACACACACACACACACACACACACACACACACACACACATATATATATATATATATATATATATGCACTCATACATTAGCACTGAATAATTTTTTAAAAAATTAAATTAAATCTGCTTCAACTAAAATTTCTGTATGCGCTTATATGACACTTAAATTTTTGTAACGCATTTTAAATTTAATACAAGTAATTTTTACTTTTTGCTGTTTAAATTGCTTTTTCTGTTAACGTCGCAAGCCGCATAAATCTGCAGAATTAACAAAATTCCGAGATTTTTCTCATTTCGAAATCATTCATCCGTAAAACAATGCAATCGAAATCAAATGATTCATTATTGAAAAAGAAAATGAAGTTATAAAATTGCATCTTATTTAAAATGGTGAAAGAGCTAAAAATTAGATAATCAGTATCTAGTCAATATGAAACCTCTACTAGTCTTCAATATTTTATATATTTAAAATATATTGTTCAAAAGCTTTGAACATAGATGAAAAAATAAAAACACACATTTTTGAAATTATAGTCATACATAGTTTAAGAAAAAAAATGAATATGTTTAATTCAGAGCTTTTAGGCTCTAAAAAAATGTGCTAGAGAGTATTGTTTCCCGAAAGATATTATTAAAAAATATCTGGAAAATGAATCAGTAATATAGTGCATTTGGCTTGACATACTTATCGAAATTGGTCAATACCCTTTGCTTTCATACTCTCTGGGATATAAAAAAATATGCATGAGATCATAACAGACTGTTAATATGCTTGAAATCAGACATATATTTTATATATCACTTTATAGATACTAAACATTCAGTTTGTTTGGCTATCTTTTTTAGAAACCAATCTTCTCTAAATTATTATTTTTTTTATTTGGCTTACTTTCTAGAGGTTTCTTTTTCTTTTATTTCTTATTTTCTTTCATCTCATAAAGTGTAATAGTAAAACGTATACATGCAAGTAACGTTAGTATTAAAATGAAATCAGCTAGAAAACTAAATAGTCATCAAAAACAGAAAAAAAAGGAAATTTACTAGACATGGTTTAATGCCCATCCTATAGGTAGTATTTTATATTTCTATATCGATTTCTTTTTTCCTGTTTTAATGTGCTTGATATTAGTATTATTCTGTTACATGTTTATGTGGTAGATGCAAAAAATAATACTAAAATATATTTTATTTCTTATAATATTTATATTCTTTTAATGCTTATTATTTCTGTGCTATTGCATTATTTTTTCTGTTAATATTTTTGTGTTTTCTAAACAATATATTATATATTCATGCATTTTATAAGAATGGCTCGACTTTTAAAGGTGGATACGATTTAATTGACTATTGAATATAGATAAATAATTGCCATTTTCAAATAAAACTAAATACATCTACAGATAATAAATTAAATAAAATTGATTAAAATCTAATATTTTTGTCTTACAAGCATTCATATGATGTATATATGAATTGAGTAAACATGAATATATATGAATTCCTGCATACTCTTTTTCCTAAACAAATACTTTTTAAGATGCTTGTAGAAAACATTCTTTATCGTTATTTCAGAATACAGTTTATTCATTTATGTGTAAATTTAAAACATTCGTTGATTTTGAATTTTCTTAGATGCGTGATTCAAAATAAATAAATATTTTTTTTACATTCTATTAAATAAATTAATAAATTATGAAAATCCAATATGATTTTTTTTAAATGAGGATTAAATTCTTTACATTTTAAACAGTAAAATAAAAATTATATTAATTTATCTCTTAATGCAATCAATCTTACAATTAAATTAAATTTATAATTTATATTTATTAGTTTGAAAGATATATGATATGTTTTTAAATATTCATACGTCTCATTAATAGTAGAAAAGATTTTTAAGTTCCTTATTAATCAAACGAATCTTTAGAGTGCTTATTGTGAAGTTACTGGCATCCATTTGAAGAATACGTTCTCCATATATGTTATATAAAAAGAAAATTACCATAGTTGTTATTATCACAATCAAGTCTTACATTTAAACTTATTATATTTTATATTTATAAGAAGCACCATTTTAATATTTTTAAAATGGAAATTGTTTAATCTTCAGAAGTGAAAATATGCCCTGTCTCCTTGATCAAATAAAACATTTGAATGCTTATTTTTAAACTTTAAAGGAATCAGTTTGAAAAATTAAATGATTCACATTTTATACCGTAGGACGAAAATTACATTACCTAAGGTGTCGAAGCAACCCACCCTTTTACATATTCCCGAAACATTCAGATGTGGATCGATAATAATGGAAGAGGATAATTCCTCAAAGAAAAAGGACTCGCAATGGTGAAAATCGTTGCGAAAATCTATGCAAAATTGAAGTCGTTCTTCTTTGGATTATTTTTACTTTCTTTCTTTTTCCGTCCTTTTCCTTTTACCATTTACTTCCAAATCTCAAACGATGTCCTTGCATTGATTTCCATCGGATCGAAAATGCCACATGAGAAGAAAATGGCATCAATCAAAATGACTTCTTTTTCTGAATTATTGATTTTCAAGGCGAAGAAAGTTTTGAATTACTTTATCAAGTCATGAGGATTTAGCTTTTGGGAGTAGATTCTTTCATATTTAAAATACTACTTGCGTTTGAGGTTCTAATATCGGAAACTTTACTTCACCTGAAAAGGTCATATTTTATTCTTTGACGCAGCGGCAGCAAATGGAATATTGCATTTCTAAAAGAGACTGATAATGCATATGAATAGTTCATATAATTTTTTTCGTGTCCTTCCCCTTTTTGAATACGTCAGCTGAAAATTTGTAATGGATTGCGGCATTTTCAGTGCAGAACTGCAGAAATAGTTTCCTCTTAATATAAATAATGGGACAGAATGTTCATTTCATCTCAAAGCACCGCATCTGGCAATTTGGAAAGAGATAGAGCCTTTGGAATTAAAAGTATTTTCCTAATTAAAGAGTTTACGCAAATGCATTAGCGGAAAACTCTTTAATTGTGAAACTCTCAATTAAAATGATACGAAGCACAGTTATTTATAATAGTTATTTTGTGAGGAGTTAACAGCGAGAATTTTTCCAAAATGGTTCAAAGTGAGTTATCGGAGTAAATAAAACATTTTATATGGATTTCCAGATTAAGTGTCAGGTTAAATATTGTACTTATTTTCCTCGGATCCTTTTGTATGTACTCAAGTCCGAAATAATTATTCGTGCAGATGAAGTGAAAATCACGGCTTAATTGTTTATGGATTTTGAAGCATGCAGTAATTATTACACTATGAGATTCACGTCATGTATTACTTTCTTTTGTGTTTCATATTATTATTTGTATTTTCTTAGTTAATCAATGGAGTTAATATTCTTTTGAAGGATTATTATCTGTTTTCAAAAATTTAAAGCAAAATTATCCAGAAGTTGCTTCGAATAGCATACTATCCTTCCATTAGCTGACACTCATTGGCTATAATCACACCTTGACTGTCATTGAGAGGCAATAATTAATAATCTTAATTATGATGAGTTGTGATTGTAAAAAACAGTCGAATATAAAAGCCTTTTAGTTCGAATGTTTCATTTATTTCACTATATAATTAACATAATCGTTCAAATACGAGGTTTTAAAATATATTTAATAAATATAAATTTTTTAGCTTGTGCATAAATAAGAAATTTTAGAAAGGTTCAATTCGGAAAGTTTAAAAAAAATTGTGGACAAATGTATCTCTTCCACACAGAATTCGGAAATTGAATGATCCTTACGGGAGAAAAAAAATATTGTGTAATCAGATAAACAAATAGCAAAAGTACTAACAAAGAAATAAAAATCATCTACTCTCTTTTAACACGTACTCGATCGGCTGGAATACCTAAAATATTGAAGAAAAGAGCGTTTAATACAAGGGCTTACTCTTATTTCTTTCAGATCCACAGTTGGGGCGATAATTCCGTAATGGCTAGAAAAGGAAACATGTTTCAGCTGAAAAGTTTCGAGAGAAAAGAAAAATTATCATTAAAATAGTCTGCGTTTGAAAAATAAAATAACTGATTGAATCGTTAGAATAGCTTATTTAGCTTCCTTCTATGATAAAATAATATCGAATTAAACAATTCTTATATTATTAGCGTATCTTATTGAAATTACATGCTCCTAACAGAAGAAAGAAAAGAAAAATTTGAAATGTTAAAATAATTTTTTAAATAATTAAATTTAAAATAATTTTTACATAGAAAATAACAAATGATTGTACTCCTAATTTAGCTTATATGAATTTTCTATCAAACATTTCTTAGTTTAACACAGTTTTCGTTCATGAAACTAAATCTAAACAATAAAACATAACAGATATTTGAATAAATAATAATGTAAAAATAAACAATTTATGAATTAAAAAGAGCTATTCTTTATTTTCAAATTTTAATATTTCAAAAAATGCTTTATATTTTGAAAAAATATATAATGTATTATGTTTTGTTGATCTTATGTATTTCAATTCAAAAAAATATTTTCAATAATCAAAATGATGAATAAAACCTATGTATTAAATACTCAATATTTTATTATATTTAGATGAATTATATTTCACTTATATAATCAACTCAGATGGAAAATGGCAATTGATTAAATTATAAATAGCCAAACAATCATACAATTTCATATTAAAATTTGCCTGGAATATTTTCAGAATGCTATTGAATATTGATAATACAAAAGAAAAGTTTTATCCAAAATAACTGCCAATAAATCTCTTGTAAATTCCTCTAAAAACCATTTCTTCTACATATACCTTTGAATATGTCAAATTTATAAATAACATTTCTTTCTGTTTCCCATTTTTACTAGTCAAATATTTTAATCTTGTTATTTATCAGCTGGATTTTCTTTTGTTGTCAAAATAGACTGACATTGCCGTCTATATTCGGTTCATACGTCAGTAAAAAAAAAGCCAAGCTGCCGTTAACAATCACTTATCATCCAAAAAATATCAGAAACGAATCTTGCGGCAAAAAGAATGAGAAGCTGGAAAGATATAAATGGAGCCTGAGAAAGAAAGAGGAAATAAAATAACCAGAGAAGAAAAATCAACGAAATCTCATTTCGAAATAAACAAGAAAAGAGAAGGAGGGAAAAAAATCACAATTTTGTCCACAAAAGATATCCGCTCCAGTAGATTCGGCCGTGAGCATCATTGTTTCAAGATGGGTTGGTAAATTCTATCAACCCTCCTCTCTGTTCAAAGTACCAGTATTCAATTGCGAGAGTAAAACAAAGAGTTGCATTTACGGAAGAATAAAGTACAGAAGGCAGTTTATGAAACGATAATATTTTTGAATGAAACGTTTCGAAAAAGTTAGTCATCAATTAAGAGTTTTGGGGAGATTTACGAAAGAATTAGAATACATTCTCAAAAAATATTCAAAATGCAGAAAAAAACAAGGCTTTCTATTGATATTAGTAATGAAGGAAATATCTTTTAATTTAAACAACAAAAGAAAATCCAGTAATATAATATTTCAAAAAAATTATTTTTATATAGTATGTATATGTCTATATATTAGGGTTTCATATCCCTACATATTATTGAAGATTGGACTACTGATTGGTTATTCCCAACATAACAATATATTTTTTAAGGTAAAAGCAGTAAATCAGGCAATTTCTTGTAAATTTTATATTTAAAATAAACTCTTAGGATTATGAGCAAATATTATAATTTAAATAAACACTCTTGTTTATGAGCAAATCTTATAATTTAAATAAATTATCTTGTTTATGAGCAAATTTTATATTTTATATAAACTCTCCTGTTTATGAGTATATTTTATATAAACTCTCTTGTTTATGAGTACATTTTATATTTTAAATAAACTGTCTTTTTATGAGCATATTTTAAATTTTAAATAAACTTTCTTTTTTATGAGCAAATTTTATATTTTTAACTCTCTTGTTTATGAACAAATTTCATATTTTGAATAACTCTCTTGTTTATGAGATAATGTTTATTTTTGGTGATTTGAAGCTACTTTAAAACTTAACACTTTTGTTTTACATTTGTTTATTTTGTATTATATAGAGGTAAACACATTTGTTTGCCTCTATACCATACAAAATAGGGCACTATTAACATTAGTGTCACTATGGTCACTTGGTGGTTACAGCTTCAATTTAACAAGAAAGGACACTTTCATCTTCAAAGAAAGTTCATATGATTCAACAATAGTACATTGAAATAAAGTTAAATAATCAACTGTGAATGAAAATCGGTTGTTTCTTCTTTCAACCCAATAGATATTGAAGTGAAAAACATAAAATAGAAATGAATCTGATAAATATTAATATTCTTTAGTAGGATTTAATGTGCTCTCTTAAATCATTTACAGTCCGTAATGAATCATAAGGGATTTAACAAAATTTAACGTAGAAAAATAAAGCTGCAAAATTATTTTTTAACTTAAATAAATATATATGTTTAAATCATAATATTATAAACTCCTAAATCATTAAGTTAAAACTTTTTGTTTAAATATTTATTTTGTCTTCCCTTTTTATTTTCCATTTTTTTTTCGTCGAATCAAATTCTATTATTTATTTATTCATTTTCTTTTTGAATTTTTGAAAATAGATGCTAGAAATTAAGGTAATGATTTCTTAAAAATGTTTTGAAATAATTTAAAATAAAAGAAATTCTTAAAAACAGTAGATAATAAAACTATAAAAGATTTTTGAAAATTTAATAAATTAAATAAAAGAAATTGAAGATTTAATGAAAAAATAAGAAAT
Organism: Argiope bruennichi; assembly: GCF_947563725.1. Classification (NCBI taxonomy): domain Eukaryota; kingdom Metazoa; phylum Arthropoda; class Arachnida; order Araneae; family Araneidae; genus Argiope; species Argiope bruennichi. The sequence goes on along the minus strand of NC_079158.1, from coordinate 90,648,537 downwards.
TGATTCAATTATTTGTGCTACCAATATTATTTTAACAAAAGTTACCAACAAAACTTGAATTTGAAGTCAAAAATCCTGAACAAAATTAATAGAGAAAATTATTATTTAAACATGCATGCTATTAAAATCTCCCCTGCCAGTTTCATGTGCCATTTTATATAAGAAGATGAAAACTGTGAGGTTTGAATAAATAAATAACAAAACAAATATCCATGTGCTTTTCATGTTTTTGAAATTGCCATAACAAATATAATATTAGTTAGAAATAAATATGGTGAGTTTGTACCTTGGAAAGATTGATATTAATGAAGTTCAATAGTTTGATTCAATTTAAATTTAATTGCAAGATTATTTTTTTGTGAATCTGAAAAATTATGATAAAATTGATTCTTTGCAATATTAATATATCGAATGGTGAAATAACTTAGAACTTTTTAGGCAAATGAAATAATGAACATTGTTTCAGTTTCAATGCAGTGCTAGTATTTACAAACTAATAATTGAAATGCTTAGTTTTAAGGTAATTTTTTTCTACTAGTAATTTCCAAATTTAATAAGTATTTTAATTATTTATTATTAGAGTATATTCCCTATTTTCTATTATTATTTCTCTTTTAATTTATGCTTACTTTTACAGAAATATATCTCAAATCTTATGACTGCAGAAAAAATAAAATTAAAAAAAAGGCATAAGTATCATTTTTATATTTTTATATATTTATGTAGTTGTATAGCGACAAACTGTAATATAAATTATAATGTTTTAAATAATTTAAAAAAATAATGGTTAAAAAGGTAATGAAACAAATGAGTTCAAAAATAAAATTTCACTCTCCTAATGAAATATATTATTCATTTTAATCACAATTCCAAACAATATACGATAATTTATACTATAAAAATGTTGAGAATTATAATTGTCACATTAGAATTTTTGTCAGATATGTCACAAAATTGTAACAATGGAATTGCTTTTAATATATGTTAATATTTCGGTCATGCATGCATATAAGTATTTACGTTAAACACTTTTAGTTAATACTTGATATTTTCAACAAATAATTCATGTAGCAAAGTGGAAATAATTGAAGCGAAAGTGATATTAATAGGGTAAACGCTGCTTCATTTCAAAATATTTATCATAATTTTATAATTAATGAAAAGCAACAAATAAATTTTTAAAAGTAAAAAAAGAATCTTTATTTGAAACTATCAAAATGTTGATTAATTCTGTTTGTATCGGGATGCTAGTAGACAGCACTGATATATTTACTAACGCCGAAGAAATGCATTCATAAATAAACTCCTATTTGTTTGTGATTATTAATAAAATTAATTGTTGCAGGATTGAAACTAATTTTTAGCCTGCTGAACACAAAAATGTTTAACAATTAAGAACATTTCTATAATGAAAATTTAACGCCAACAGTTAATTTGTACTTTCATAAACTGCATAATACTGGAATAACAGTCTTTTCATGATAAATTTAATTATGCTCAACGTCTGGTTCTGTTTAAGCACCTCTTTATTTTTGAAAGACAATTGTCCTGCTACAATGATATGTTAAAGAATTAGGGAATATTTTATATTTTCTAATTTTGAGAGCTTATATTGTGTTTTATTTAGGTTGCTCAAATTATTCACTCATAATTATTGCAGATCTGAATCTAAAAATCAGTTAAATAAGTGATGGGAAATTATAATGAATGATTAAAATAACATTCAATCTAATCTATAAAGTGATCGTATTGTTGTTAATATAGAAGTATTTTGTTAGGCATTAAGTAAATAATCCTTGTGTCAAACTATTATTATAAAACATATTTGCTGAAATTTTTATAGTATTGCTTTCAAGGTTGCTTTTACATCAGTATTTAATATTGTAAAGCAATAATAAATACTTTTATGTAATTATAATATAATAAAATGTATCTTTCGTTGCTTGTTTATCATAAGCTCTGTTGATTGTTTGCAAAATAGGTTCTTGAATCTGCAGGATATACCGTTTACGAGTAATATATTTTTATTTTTTTATTTTTTAGACTTTACACTGAGAAGCAACATAATACCCTAGTACCTTGCCCATGGTATTTTACATTACCTTAGCTAATTTTAATTGAGGAAAAACTAAGAACATAATTTTATAGTAATAAAAACAAGCATTTTTATGTACTTGATATGATTCATAATATTATAGGAGCTAAAACTAAATGGGACGTTAGCTTCCTGTGCATATAATGCTTCCCTACATCCAGTGCATACATGTTAAATTAAAAACTGAAAATTTAAAAAGAAATTTACCTTGGGATTTGCACATTCATCCTTTATGAATGAAAGCTGGTTATCAATAAGGATTTGAAGCTGCCTGAAGTTAAATATGGACGCAAACAAGAAAACTGCCACGAAGAATTAAAAAAAAAATGAATTGCCGAAAAAGAAATTTGTTTGCAATGATTGAATAATTTTAATAGTAATTGGATGTTATGGAGATGGAAGATGCAGCTTATTTTCAATCAACCATGGATGATTATTAAAAAAAAAAATTGATATTTTAGTTACGATCCTGAAAGTACCAGGATTAAGACCAGAAGGAAGATCTGAGATTTGATATTGGTCAAATGAATGTTTGAAGAGCAAGTACCATTTTCTGTAAATCAAAAATCGATTTTGCAGTTAAAGATTTCTGAAAATAAGATGATTTCTTTCTTTCTATGATTTCTGAAAATCAGATAAAATTATTCTACTATATATTATTGCTTAAGTTGACATTTTTCCAAGTAGTGACAATTTCAGTGAAAAACGAGTTCGACAAAAGTTTAAACTCTCTAATCGAAATATCGAAATAAGAGATGCATATTTTGCTATTGAACTACTAAACCTTACACATTTTAAAATTTGTTTCCATCCTTAAAATTTCTCACATCGTATCTCATGAAATTCATTCTTATTTTATGTTTATAAAGATAAATTTCACAGCCAAAATTTTAGAAATAATTACTGTAAAATAGCAGCAGTTTGGTTTTGCTAGAAAAAGACGGTAGAATAAATCCTGATACAATAAACAGTAATTTGTTTCTATCATCAAAAGTAAAAGTCGAAACAGGTGGGGTCATTTTATTTATAGTACCTAGAATAATTTGGAACATATTAGAGTAATTATGAATTCAGCTGTAAAAACTTTTTGTTAATCCATAAATTAATTGGGTGAAAAACGCATTCTTTAATGAGCCTTACATAGTATGAGTAGGCACTCACATAAATTACAGTCTTATTCTCTAATGCATAAGTTTATTTCAAATCGGAGAAAATTACTAAATCTGCGAAATCCATTCTGAACAATCCTGACAGACTTAGACTGACCCTTCTCTCTAATATACCCCTCATCATTGCTCTTGATAATTCCGCTCTTCTATGTCACATCTAAAAACAATCCGTTAATTTACATACACCATTTAAATAAATAAAAATAATTTGTGGTAAATAAAAAAGTGTGAATCCTGATTTTAAATTAAAAATAGAAACATATTTAAATTTTCAAAGGGAAAAAATAATGCATTAAGTACACATTTAACATTCAAAATCCAAAACAAAAGAAAAAAAGATAATTAATTCGACTAAATCGTAGAATAATTACGATTCTTCAGATATTGCTGTTATATTATTGTTTTTGTCCTTGAAAAATATCTCAGTATTTGAATAAAGTCAATTACTTAATTGGGATTACAATAGAGCAAGCTTCTAATTTCATTTCAAATTGAAACTTTCAGAGAGAATCAACTCTCAAACATTATTTTTATAATTGCAAAATTGGTTATTATCAAGCTGTAAAATTCAAGAATAATTTCTTTTTTTAATTGATGATTTTTAACGGGATTCCAAAAATTATTATTTGAGCCAAAAAGGGGTATTCCAACAATAATGATCTAATTTGAATATTCCATTAATTTTTCAATAAGGCATTATTGAACTTCAATATAAACTTTCAAAGCTATTTAAATGCAAAACATATTGAGTAGCTAAAAAGCATTTTAAGTCATTTTTTTTTATTTGAGATCATGTATCTAACAAAAACCTTAAAGAATTTATATATCAATGCTAGCTTTCAAAAAAATTCCCCAAAGAAATGTCTAGAAATTATTGGAAATTTTTCTAAGTTTACTTTATTTATTTTATTACAATAAGTTAAAAGAAAGCATTGCTTCGGAATTATTCTTTTTGTCTTGAGTTCTCCTATATCATAATTTTATATTCTACAAAATTCCATTCTTGAAATCGCTATATCTCTCCCACTCAAAAAAGAGCTTTTGTTTCTTTTACAATTATAAATAGCTCATATGTAACTATATATAATGCTAAGTATTTAAAAGCATATCTCTAGTTCAGCCAACTTTGTTTTTTGCACAACAGTGAATTCGCATAATTGTAGTATAATATTAAGTTGGAAGTGTAATTTCCATTGCATTTAGAATTCATTTAAATCTTGAATGAGAGAAAAAGAAATTTCCGACTAGGAGTTTTTTGTTTGTTTTAGTTTTAATATATTTTATTAAAATTAGCTAGCATTCATTTAATGATGAATTTGAATTGTATTAATTGTAAATAAATTTAAAATTCATTTGCGTTGACTCATATATATATAAACTAAACGCAGGAGAATGATGAGATAAAAAAATATGACAGGTAAATAGTTTAAAAAGTAAATCAGGGACTCTTAAATTGGACATTCAATGTTCTCTGAACATTTCATTTCCAGGTGAAAGATCCTTAGAACTATCTTTGGTCCAGTATTAGAGAGAGGATGTCGGCGAACTAGATTCAATTTTGAATTATACAAACTCTATAGGCAACCATAGATAACACTGATCATCTGGATCAATAGGTTAATGTAGCACGGCCATATCTGGAGAAGCCCTGAAAACAGCGCCCTCAAAATATCCACTTTTAAAATTCCTATGGGATCCCGGGGCAGAATAAGAACTCCAACTAGATAGCTGGATGATGTGAAAAGAGACTTGAAGGTTCTGAGGATAAAAAACTGGAAGGGAGTTGGGGAGGGGAGGGGGGTAGAAAGCGTTGGAAAGTGCGCGTGGTTAAGGCAGCCAAGACCTGCAAGGGGCTGTTGTGCTCATGAAGAAGAATAAATGATTTAAAAGCTATTCTGTTTTATTGAGCAAATAAGTAGAATGTAACAAACTAATATCAATCGTAATAGTATTAATAAATCATTGAAAAAAAGAAACAGCCATACTCTGATGCAGTAAAAATTACTGCAAAGGGAAGAAGAATTAAATGACAATCATTTGTTCATTAAATTATTTTAAAATGTGTGCTTTTTAATTGAGGCATATTTGTTTAATGCATTTTATTTCTTATTTAATGTTTATATTATAATTCAATTGACTTTATAAAGGCATGATTATATATAAGGGTTCTAAAATAATCTTGGAATTAAACAGGGAAACAGAAATTAGGGTAATTTGATCATTCTGCGTGTTCGGGTAGTAAATGTCCCATAAAAATCAATGCTTACATGTATAAAAAGTCGAAGCTCCACAGAAAACAATGCATAATATAAAACAGTTGCTGCTATTCATTTTGGTGCATATAAAATTTAATTTTTTTATACTGGGCGGTTATAATTAAAATGTCCCTTTAAACAGCATCTTACAACGCAAAAGGATGGACAGAATGCAACGAAATTTAGTATTTACACTATACACAAGATGCGTTCACAGAATTTCGAAAAAAGAAAATTTACTTCTAAAATGTCCACTAGAGGGCGCCTTTTCCGGAAAACATTAAATTTTACCAATAAACGACCAAAACGGAATACAGAAACAATATTAACATTTATTGACTAGTTTCTAATCAACTTGTCATCAAACCACACTAAGTAATTGTCAGGAAAAAAATAGCAGTATGTTGTTTGAGGGAAAACACAATTCAGTTTTCAGAAATAAGAACAGATAAGGTCGAAATTGCACAAGGGGAGTAGTAGTTAGTTATGTCCAGGAAAATGTAGGGAAAGTTGCTCCCTGTGACCACTCTCATTCAACAGCAAATTTCAAATCGATGGACAATGTGTTCAATAGCAGATCATAATTGATCGGTTGTGAAGCTTCGCACATGAAGTGTTATAGAGTTTTCCGTTATTCCCGATTTTTCCTTTTATTACTCATAATTCTCGTTCTGGATTGTTAATATTGTTTCTGTATTCCGTTTTGGTCGTTTATTGTGTAAAAATTAATGTTTTTCTAGAAAAGGATGGGGATTTTGAACTTTTTTTTCGATATTCCGTGAGCACATCTTGTTTATAGTCTATATACCTAATTTCATTACAATCCATCCACACGTTTGCGTTGTAGGTTGCTGTTTATAGGGGAAGTTATAACCACCCTTTTGACTTTTAGGGTATTTCACTCTTTATATTTTACTGGCTTATCTGCACAAATAAAAAAATTTCCCAGTAAAGTTTCAATTTTTGCCAATGATAATTTATGTTCAAAAACTATAATTCTGTAACAGAGAAGATTTAATTGTAATATATCGATTTTTTACGATTAAAACTAGTTATTTGATTTGTCGACAGAAATAAATCAATCTTTACTTCTTTCATTTATTCAACTATACATTTAATTTGTTATTATATTTAAATATACTCAAAATTCGTAGCAAACCTTTCTTTTTAAAAATTTCAAAAAAAAAAAAAAAAAAAAAAAAAAAAAAAAAAAACCGCATTCAGACAATGTTTTCACTTTTCTTTTAACTAGAAAAAATTGATTAATGATAATTTACTGCTATCATTATACTAACAACATTTATCTAACATCCCAGCTTAAATGCTGGGATATTTCGGTCACATCTGCTCCAAATAATCGGACTCTTACTGTGTCTGAAAATCTGTGAGGTCTGACATTTTATGTTTTCGGTTATCGATGAAAACGCAAGATGTATACAATTTTACACATACACACACACAGAGAGTCACTGAGCGTTTAATCTGTATGGACACTAAAGAATATCTTTCTTAATTTATGTAATATCTCAAGAATTTGTCAACAACATTTTCTCAGATTCATTATGAGTAGAACGATAAATTAACAATGTTTAGTTTTAAATGCATCAAACACTAAGAAAATAAAACAAATCCTTTGAAATAATCAGTCGAAAACAGGTTTAAAAAAACTACTTAAAAACGATGTACTTAAAACTATAAGCATATACAAAACATATATAACTAACATAAATACAATTTAATTACAAAAGCATGCAACTGACCTAAAAATAATTTTAATCAATTCCGCATTGATAATAGTTGTCAACAATCAGAATGCAATGCGCATGCGTGAATTTTCAACGCCAGTTATGGTTTTCTAAGTCAGTTGGGGTAACGCTATGTAGATTAGAAAATTTTAATTTCCTTTATTCTGTTTTATTTTAATTCAAAAGTACTTTAGAATGAATCTGAATGATCGATTAATTAACAGTGTTTAATTTTAAATGTATCAACATTAAGAAAATAAACAGAATCGTTTGAAATAGTCGTTTGAAATTTGTTAAGCCTAACCTGTTTAGAGTGGGGAAAAAACTTGTGGGAAAAATGAAAAGATTTTTTTGGCGGGAAAGTTAGTTTTTTATAAATAATTAAAATTCTAACTAGGAATTCAAAAAAAGGAACCCCAGGTGCACATTCCTGACCCCCAAGGTATACATGTAGAAAATTTGGTAACTGTAGTTCAAACGGTCTGGCCTGTAGAGCGCCAACACACACACACACACACACACACACACACACACACACACACATTGAGCTTTATATAAAACTAAAACATTCATAAATATCATTCTTTTTCACAGGTGTTTTTACATTATTTTGATAACCAAATACATATCATAACGATTATTTGTAATTATATTTGTATCAATAGTCTGTTTAATGCATTCTTTAAATCTTATTTCTGCTATCTCATCTCTTTTCTCATCTAAGAGATGCGTTAATTGAAAGTATACAGGTTGATAAAATTTTGTTGCGATTTTGAATTAGCTTATTTTTATAAGGGGTTCAATTTTACATGCGCTGTTCCAATTTATACATTTATGTTTAAGGGAAAAAATGTAAGAACTTCAAAAAGAAATAAAAATATTTTTGATAAATATTGTTGCATCTTTTTCTTAAAGTATTTATTTCTTTTGAATTGATTAATGTTCCTCTTATGCATATGTACATTTTAGAAATATTTAATGCATTTTTAAAAATTAAATGAAAGATAAACTTTATTATTAGGTATAAAATCCACAAATAGCCTTTAAACTCTAATGAGACCCATTTTTATAGTATAGGTGGGCGGAGAACTTAAATATAGCTTTGTAGAAACATTGTTCATTTAACATGATAAATAACTTTATCAAACGAAGCGACTGCTTCATATTCGATAGATTAATTAGTGGGAATTCCATATTTATAATATTTTTGAAATAACTGGAACATTCTATAATTAAATATTTCTTTACTTTGAGAGAAACTTCCGAAATGTGATAATGTTATTCTAATTTTAATTATAATTTGTTAAAGAAAATATTTTTTTTTTCAAATATTGAAAAGAAATATTTTGTTACCAAAAATATTTTCTCTATAAGTCTTTATGTTGCGAAACACATTTGTAATAATGAGAGGATACGATATCTCAATTAATAAAAAGAATAGCTTAATGCCATTAATTCAATTGAAAAGAGTAAGGCTTCTTTAATATCCCCAAAGGGAAAAGCTAAATTAATTAATGTTGATATTTTTAGATGATTTTAATTAAGGTTCCCAACTAAAAAGCACATTTTTTTTTGTAATATTATATATATATATATATATGATATTATATGTGATATATGTGCTTTATAGTACTTCTTAAATAATATTTCTAATTAGCATTTTATTTTGTTACTGAATTCAATTTAAAATTGACTTAGATGAAATTTATTTATTCAGCAGTTTACCTGAAATGTTTTAAAACAATGTTTAAGGAAAAATCTAAAATTTATAGAGCAATTAATATTAGAATATTATCGGAATGTTAGATATCAAATATTAACTTGGGTGCTATATGTTGATGAAATGTGCTGAACTTTTGAATACGAGCTTTATAAAAATTATGATATACGTCTTATGTTATAAAATGTAGATTCATTTAAAACCTGAAAAAGATAATTATTTCTTTATAATTGCTGGAAAAATATTTATAATACGGTTATCTCATTATATAAAATCTAATATTGGTTCTTAATTACAGGACACTGAGAATTTTAACCCCAAAAGAAAAATTCTGAATATTTTTTTCATACTATTCATTTTGTAAAGAATTATCCTTATAATTTAAAAAAAAAAATGTATAGTCGATTTCCAAGTTCATTTACAAAAATATTCAACTATCTTGGTAATGAATATTAAATATGTGTTACATTCTGAATTATCATAAAATCAAGCTGTGTTTTCGGTTAGAGTACAAAGTTACAAAGTATAATATTGATTAAAAAACTCGAAAGTAGTCAATAAAATATATTGTGATTGGAATAAATTTAAATTCATTTTTCTTCGATAGTTTAATTCCATTAAGTTTCTTAAATTTAAGAATAAGAGAATTAAATTTATCCAGAAAAATAAAATAAAAAGTAGTTGAATAACTAAAATAAAAAATATATATATTTCTCTTAAAACAAATCATTAAAAATTATTCAGAAAAAAAAACATATTTTTATTTTATTTAACAGAATTAAGAAAACTTAAATATTTTTTTATGTTTTAAAAAATGTATTAAGTAAGACAATTTACTCTCTGGTTAAATTTAAATTCATTGTTTGGCATTAGAATTTGAAAAAAATGTACAAATCTGGCAAATATGTTAATGAAAATTCTAACGAATGCAGAAAACTTAAAAAAATGTGGCTTTTCGGCTTCAGAATTAAATAGGTTAATGAAAATATATGTTGATAAAAGCAGTGCAAATAAAAAAAAAGCCAACTAAAAAAACAAAAAAAAAACATTTCCTACTTTATGGTTGAGTAAAAATATTTATCGTCTTGCAGGTTTTTATCGCTAATTTAGGATTTTGACAGTTTTCCTGCAGAATTAATTTACACTGCTCAGGCAGGCGCTAAAGAAAACGACGGGTACTCCAACCAAAAATTCGCGCAAAAAAGAACACCTGCTCCCATCTCAATTTGACATTCAACCCGTGTTTTGCGAGCAAGAAAACTGCCGAAAACATTTCACCCTTTTTGAAAAAAAGAAATAAAATATGCAACAAAAAATAAAATATTATTCATCAAAGGTAAGAGAAAAATTAATTTTTCGCATATATTCGGAAGCGTATAGTTTAAGCACGTCCCAGATAAGGCAGTCTGCGAAAAAAAAATGTTTCGAGAGGCGAAAAAGTCAAGCGAAAGGGCGAGATAAATTGTGCTGGATCCCTCCTAGACCTCCGTTTTACACCGACGTACTGCGCAGTAAATACCGACGCATGCTCCCGCTGCTCTTCAATGATATACCGCCAGCTCCGCCTGTTCAGCGATACATTTTAACTTCAGTTGTCGCCCAGGGATTCGAAGAGAATGCTCGTGACTACGTCCACCGGCTGAATGAAGTTCGTGGCCATGTGCTCGCTTTGAAGGAACTTGGAAGAGCTTCTCTGGAAAATGTTCGTTTCTGGCTTTAGAAAAATAAGCGCGCGCTAGTTTTCCTAAGTTTGATAAGTTACTTCGGACATGTGCTTGGTTGTTTAATGAACACGTGGTTTTTGTGGACTTCTTGCTGAATATAAATATGTTGAAGAAAAAAAGAGAATTTTCGTCGGCGGGAGTTTTTTGCTTTGTGGTTGGAGTGTTGACAAGTATGTGCATAATTAATTTTTTAAAGTTATTAATTATATATTTTATCAGAAATTAAATAATAATTTTAAAAGTTTTTTTATTCCTGTTTAATACATAATTAAAAATGAGTCATCGGGTTTCCGGCAAATTCCGTTTTGTCACTTTTTTCCTCGCGTCCTCCGTGTTTTTTAAAAATAAAATTATTATACATATTTTAAGTATTTTTCACTCTTAAATTAAATGCAATCAAACTTTTCCGTGACTACATTTTTTTCCGTAGTTTTGCTACTTAATATATATTTATGGTTATAATTTAAATATGTCTATAAGAATTTAAACGTTTCTTGGAGAATAATCAATTCTTTAAGATTTAGACTTAAAATCCATAAAGTAAAGAAAAGTGAACTTTACTTTTTAATTTCATAATTAGATTCATATGACGATTGTTTTTTATGAAATTAATTTATTTTTAAAAATGCAAATTACGGTGCATGCATAACAGCTGGAAATTTTAATTATCATATTTAGAAGTTTCGTAAAATACAAAAAAAAAAAATGTTGGTTTTATGATGATTATGATGAATGAATTTAACTTTGCTACATTTATTAATGTAAAATTACCCATATACAACAATTAAAAAACAGCAATAAAAACTTTACTTCGAAAAAAAGTACAAATTAAAAAATAAAATTTTAAACGCTCAGTTTTCAACGCAACTGCTACTTTAAGTATTCTATCGTTCTATTACTGTTCTTTACTATTTACGATTTTTTACTGGAAGATTCTGATTGGAAATTAAATATTTTTGAAAGTATTAATATTAAAATTTTCTAAGCATATGCTATCTTTTAAAACTTATAAAGTATTTTTAGAATTTACACTATAATACAGTGTTGGGAAAATCCATCTATGCCGAAAGCTTATTTGTTTGTAACCATGTTTCATCGTTAAAAATTAATTAATTTAAATTTAAATTATACTTGCTTTAATATATCACTTACAGAAAAATAAGAATATTAACTATTGTTAAGATTTTCGAATTCGGTATATTAATTCTAAATAGAAACATTTTTATTAATAATTGCTGTGTTTATATCTATTGTGGGTAACATATTTAAAAATATATAAATTTCTTTTTTTAATTGAATTTTTATTTTGAGCCATTTTTTTTTATGTTACTATTTCAAAACTACGATCTATCAGTACGATATACTTATTTGTCATCTTTTTTTAGTAGTAAAAGCAATTCAAATGATTAACATTTTATTCTAAAAAAATTGAGGGTATTAATATGAATTCAGATCATAAAAATATTATTTTGAGTATTTTTATTATACAATAACCTATAAGAATGAGAATATCTGATTCAATTTTTTTATAATTTTATAAAATTGTTATTTTAATCCATTTTTTTAAAACTCTAATCGGATCACTATATTGGCATCATAAGATAATTCTGAGATGTATTTTTCAGACATCACCTTGATACCATTTTAAAAAAACAACAACAACAAAGTTAAACTATGAATAAATATGTAATAAATTGTTTGAACTTGAAAAATTCCTAGTAATACAAAAAATTATATTTAATAAAAAAAATGAAATAAATGTTAAAAAGCGCTTTAATAAATAAATTTTCAAAGTCAAAAATAGAATTCTACATAAATGCAGAAAAACAGACTTCAAACTTAATAACATTTCTTAAACTTTTTTTAATTCATTCATAACTTTATTCTTTTTAAGATGCTATATGACTTCTCATTAAAATTAAATTTTAAAATATTGCTCAAAGAACTTGCCAAATTAAAAAAAAAATTCAATTTTTTAAAGTTTAACTTTAAGAATAAGCAAGCACATTGACATTATTTATTTTTATGAAATATAATTTTTTTCTATGATGCAATTTTAGAAGCACATATTTAGTTCGGTATTTTACTTTTACTGTGCATCTTTGTAGAAATCTTTTAAATCAATCTAAAGCTTATGCTAATAGCAAATGGAACAAACTTACAGTTATTCTCTAATATAACATTATATAACAATTTCTTCATAAAATTTCGAATTTCCCTTAGTATTTAAATTTTTTAATTATGTATATTAACTCAGTAAAGATCACAATGTTAGTAAATAATTGGTTTTTATTCATACCATAAATTGGAACACCCTTTATCTTACCATTAGATACGAATAAAACTATTTCAATAAAAGTCGAAAGCTGTCAAATGAAATTATTTTTATGTCTGTAAATATTTCCGGATACAAGAAATGAGTTTTAGTTCCTAAATGAAAATATTCTATAAGATCAGCAGTAAATGACATTTATTTTTGGGAAGTTGTTAATGTAATTATTATAAGCGAAATATTCTCCAATGAAGAAAATATGGTAACAAAAAAAGAGAGCAAATCACTTTTGATTTTATTTGTAATATCCATTTTGGAATTTGATTTTAAATATTATAAATTATTTCTTCAGAATACAATAACATTTAAATTAATATTTAAACGTTGAAATGTGCTCAAGTGCAATTAGATGGAAATTACAATAATTCTTCTTAATACTGCTGTGAAATATATTTATGGTTATTATAAATCAGAATAGAATTCGGTTGATTTGCGAGTTATCCAAAAAAGGCTTGAAAACAATCATTGTTCAAACCCACCATACTATTTTTAACCAGACACCAGACACAATTTATGTCTGCTATCTTTCATATGAATATTTCATGTAATTTTTTTTTATTTATTTTTTTTGTAAATAGTTGTATCGATTTTTGTTTTTCAGCATATGAATTCAAATTGAAAGTCAGTAAAATGTAGAAATATAATTAATACTCAAACATTAGTGGACGATTATAATCCTATAAATTAGGATTTTCATAATTTTATTGGGATATATTAAAATTCATAATTTTTAACTGGAGAGAGCAATATATGATAGCAGAGTCCTTAATATTAGAGAAAAAAGTAATTCCAGTATTAATCTATATATAAAACTGTTTAATGTAGTAAACTCTCAAAATGAATTAACTTTAAGTTAATAATAATTCATAAAAAATGAGAACAAATTTATTCCAGAAAAAAAGTTTATCCAAGTTTTATCAAAAATTTCCCATTCTTAAAAGAAGTCATAATTTCTAATTCAGACAAAAATCTACTTTATTAATATCAAAAGTTTGATAATTAAAATTATTTTTACCACATGCAATGATATATGCAATATCAAATGCATTTATTTCTGTAACTAATCAATTAGCTACATATATACTGATATATATTTTCAGAATTCCTAAATTTGAAAAAAAAACAAAAAAAACTTGGTTTGAATAAACCTGTATCTAATATGATCAATCCGTCATTCAATATTTGGGAATGTATACACACAGTAAATTGTGCAAAAAGTTTATTTTTTTCAATAATTCTGTTAACTACATACACCATACAATAAATGAAATTTGTTTCATTTATAGTAATTATCTGAGAAATACACATTTTTTTTTTTTTTTTTTTTTTGCAAAAAAAATTTGGTAAGAATGTATTTTAAAATATTTTCCTGGCTAGTAACAGTAATTAGATTTTCTTTTTTATATGGGCGTTGAATTGCAAAAATAATGACGATATTTCTTGGTGAACTTACATGCATAACATTTTATTTCTTCAGCATATTTTAAGAATGTTTTAAGAAATGAATCAGGATCCATTTGAGTACCACACATACGTTGTATTAATAAAATTTCGATCCAAAAGATAGTGTTCCTCTTTTAAAGTTGGGATTGTTTTCTAGTATCACATAACAAATACAATTGCTTTGCAATTTAATAATATCAAAGTAACTTGCAGACAATTTTGTTTCTTAAATAGTATTATAAGCCAACTATAAATTTTCTATTGTATGAATGATACAAATTATCAAAGAAAACAATAATTAATTATATAATTATTGATTAAATATTTGAAAAAAAGAAAACTAAAATAAGCGTGAAAACGCTTAAAAAGTTCATTTTTATATGCATAAAAATGATTAAAAGAAGATTGGATACATTTATTGCAAAACGAAGGGCCAAATGATTAAAGGTGTGATGAAATTATCATTTCAAAAATGATAGAAGAGCCTTAAGTGTGCGTAAAGTTGAGAAAAGTTTTCTTAATTCTGAAGAAGTAACAGGCTTTCGACGATGTTATAATATCGAGTAACTGACAGCAAAAGGTGTGGGCGAAATTTGTGTGATTAATGACATTTTAACTGCCAAAAAATGCATTAGTGACTATTAATGCACAAAGAAGAATCTTTTTCAACACATAATCTTTAAAAGCACATTAAGTCCTTTTTAAAACAGTTATGAAGATAAACTGGCTACCAAATACAAAAATCAACTGACACTGCATTTAATGAATACCTGAGAAAAACTCATCTAAGATGATTACTTGTAATTAGTCCGAGTTACTTGAAATGTATTTTATAAAGTATGAACATGGATATGTGCATATAATAAAAGTTGCACTGAATTTTTCGGAATCATTGCATGTAAATGTGATAGCAGTGTCAAAATGAAGCATTTTTATCAAGAAATAATTGTATGACAATTTCAAGTTAAACCAGAAAATGAACTGATATAAACAAGCATGATTAAAAATGTATCAGCGATAAATGCGTTTAAAAA
This sequence comes from Argiope bruennichi, assembly GCF_947563725.1. NCBI lineage: Eukaryota > Metazoa > Arthropoda > Arachnida > Araneae > Araneidae > Argiope > Argiope bruennichi. The sequence goes on along the minus strand of NC_079158.1, from coordinate 90,633,020 downwards.
CAGTTTCGACTATCTGTCGATTGTTTCTGTAGTCAATAGACTATGAATGATTTACTGGAGAAGATTTGCTAAACGATTAGTCGATGAAATTATATATATTTTCTAAGTATTTTATTTTTGCTGTAAATCATTGATTTTGATCATAGAATAATATGTCATTAGTGTATAAGAATATATACCTTCTAAAATTAGTTTTAACTTTAAAATCTCAACAATTAACTTACCTTTCAATGAACAATACCTGACTTTTTACAAATAATATAATTGTTTGATTTTTTACTTTTTAATCAAGTTGTGTATTAAATTTTTTATTTGCTACATTATTATTCAATGCATTTATACGTATATAAATTTTGAAAGAATTTTCATTCCATTATATTGAAATATCACCAAATATTTGCATAAATATTGCATTTGAAAGTTAATCTTATGCGAAAATTAAAAACTGCAGAACCTACGCGTTATTATTGTTATTAATATCTATAATTTTCAGAGAGATTAAAGATTAAAATCAATGATTTTCAGCATTGTGAAATACTTTATATATATATATATATATATATATATATATATATATATATATATGTGTGTGTGTGTGTGTGTGTGTGTGTGTGTGTGTGTGTGTGTGTGTGTGTGTGTGTGTGTGTGTGTGTGTGTGTGTGTGTGTGTGTGTGTGTGTGTGTGTGTGTGTGTGTGTGTGTGTGTGTGTGTGTGTGTGTGTGTATTTTAGATATAAAACAAACAGGAATAAAGGAAGAAAAGAAACTGAAATAAATGCTGTATTTTTAATCATAAAGTCAAACAATAACAGAAATACTGAATAAATTTTCGTTTCCAGACATAGCCAAAATAGCTATTTCTATCTACAATAAATCGTCGAAAGTGAATGACTTAATATTAAATAATCTTTAATAAATTTTAAAGGAAACACTAGCAGAAACTCACATGTTTAATTCAGTCACCGAGATCATGTGTATACACAGTATATATCAGTTTTTAATTCTCAGAGAAATATTTTGATAGAAGTCTCTTATGTCAGTCATTTAAATCATTTGGTTCAAATGAATTGGTTCACCATTCAATTCCATGTAACTAACCAAATCTTTTATTAGCAATAAGGCTTGCCTGAAAATCCAAACAATGTAGAGTTATTCCATGCTGACTTGTGATCCATCACAGGACATTAAAAATATCAGTTAAATCTATGTTGTTTAATGAGCCTTTGATTTATTGAAACGTCCCTCAAGGTTGATTTAATGGCTGTAATCATATTATGAATAATTTAAATCTGAACTCTGGAAATTTTCGATATGTATCATATTAAAGTGATTTTCAGATTTGAAACTTTTATAATACCATCATAAAAATAAAGTATTATTTTCAATGCATTTCAAAGAATAGGTGAATAAACAAGATAATAGAAATTTTAAGTTTTATAATATTGTTATAATTTCATTCAAATTTTCAATCAGAATCTATAAACAATAGAAAATGATTATTTTTTCTATTATTTTGGAGAAAATAAGAGCCTTCTTTTTACATTAGTTCATTAATAAAAGAAACTGCATAGGTAAATTCGCAAATTTTACATGTAAATTTCAAAATATACAGAAAATATTTAAAAATTTGTAGTGTTAAGCATTCGGGACCATTTAATTATTATTTAAAATGTAAAGATTTATTTTAAATGTTTTCTTTTGTATGTTCATTGTGATTTCTGATTTAGAAGAGCTTTTTTAAGAAGCCAGAATTTCGAGGGTAAAGGGTTTCTATCCATCTTCTACTACTGTCAGGAATCTATCAATCGTGGTGTATTTACGCTTATAACGAAATATTTTAAACGGAGCAGAGACAATAGTACATAAATAAAATATTAGGGGATTTTTTGGGAATATGAGAACATATTGAAAAAGTATGTACGCAATACCTATATTAGTCTTCATTTTTTTCCAGGAATGCAGTGCTTTTTTTTCAAAGTCTGTTTTACAGTATTATCTTGATTCACTATTTCAAAGTCACTGGGATAAAGAAATGGAATTTCTGAATAAATATCGAGCATGAAACTTTTTCTTGATAGTGAATTCAATTTAATTTTATATTTTCCCCATTCTTCTTATTTTTGATTTCTCACTGTGGGATAACCCTGGGGCAATCATAAATCATTTACTGAATCTTTTATGCATTGAAATAAATAATTTTGTACAGTTACGTTTTCGATAATAAACTTAGTTTAGTTTCAGGCAATTAAGTAAACCTATGCTTTATCAAGGGATGCAATATATTTTCATTTATCTCCGATAAAATAATTTACAAACTGGGTTTCATAGAGGACAATTGATTGCTACAACAGTGATTTTTTTTAGCGATTTTACCTTAGCAATATTTGAAAATGTGCGTACCATTTTGAGGTATTTATTTCGTCTTTGTTCCACATAGATATAATGAACTCTCCATTTTAATTAATATTCTGGTATATTTTGCAATTAGAAGTTTCAACACCATGCATTTCACAAGGTTTTTTAAGATAGAGAAAAATAATATTCATCTTCAGAAATTTCAAAATTATATCCTTCACGACGCAGCTTGTTTTCATGCAACTTTTTGAAAGAAGATTAAATTTGAAAAGAAGACGATATTTCACATTTCAAATAATAAGCTGTTGCCATAAATATTCAATCAAAAACAGGATTATTTAAATGATTTTATGGAAATTTTTCCGAAAATGTGTAAAAAACTTTTATATCTGTATCACTGACATTACTGCATCGCTCTTTAATATATTTCACGTTATTTATTTGTGGAGAATGAGTAGGAGTAATTGAAGCAAAGTTGTATTTGAAATCTTTATAATCAAAATAAACATTTCGCTTTTAATAATTAAATTTAAAAATATCTCTAAACTAACTTATATTTATATATTACAGTAATTAAAATCTATGATAATCAAATATAATTTGCGATTATATTTGATTATGATTTGTTTATTCTCATTCAGAAAATTAGGAGAATAAGCAAAATAATTATAATTAGACGTTAAAATACTAGTATTATAAAATATGAACGATTAATTTAGGATATAGAATAATTACTTTATTTGATTAGCGTTTAGGAATATAATCATTAAACTAATGCATTAGTCCTTATTAATCTTACATTTATAAAAACGAAATTCTAAAATTCATTTTCCACTCACTTGATTTTGGATTGGAGGTATAAAATTCAATAGTTTTCAATTCAACATACATTTTTGTTTTGCATTATTGTTAAAAGGAAAATCTTTAATATTTTCCGAATAAATTTATTAAAGAATCGCTTAATTTTATATAGTTTCGATTCACCTTGGGAAATATTAATGGCAGCGGATTTTTAAAATATTGCTGAAAAGAATCCATAGCATTTATAGTAAAGAATTATGAAGTTATTCAAAGAAACAAAAGTAGTATGTAGTAAAAATAAAATTTTAAGTATAATGTGCACATATATATATAATAAAAAATATTAAGAAAATCTTTTTTTTTCTTTTATCAAAAATATAGAAGTCAGAAAGTCAAAGGTTGGAATTTAGAAAACTCTAGAATAAAGAAACAACTTAAGTAAATAATAAATTATGTTAGTGCCTTTCCTAATTTATATATTATATATATATATATATATATATATATATATATATATATATATTGTCTTTTTTATTGCATTATCCTTCTTATATTGCTAGAATGAATATTAACATTGAATTAATTTGAAAAATATTTTCTTCCAATGTTTGTACATACAAAAACGATACCTATATGAACTGCTAATGAAGAAGAGCTCTTATTTCCTCTCATTTTTTTTTCTTATATATATATATATATATATATATATATATATATATTGAGAGAGAGAGAGGGAGAGAAAGAGAAGATAATGTAATCGTTAAAAGAAATCACCTCAAGATTTGGATATTCGTGTTTAGATTACACTTAATCCGAAAAACAAATTTCATAAAAACATATATATGCCTTATGATAACATAAAAACATTTTGTGCCAAATGATAGCAATTCCTATGGGATATTTGTACCATAATTTGTAAATTTCTACTGTATTTTGGGCAGAATACATTAATAAGAAATCTTCAATGTATATGCTAAAATGATGGATAAGAGATAAAGCGAGTAAGACGAAAAAAAAAACCTAAAAAAAAAGATATGGAAAAAAGGATATCAATGAATCGTAGGTTGTGAGTTTTGTTTTAATGAATGAAAAAGAAGGCTTACGAAGTACATGCATGGAATTCTTCATTACGCTATGAAACAAGAGTGCACCACCATGTGTCTCTCATTCGAAAGTCGAATATGAGAAGGACACTCTGTTATCAATCTTTTATCTTTCCCCGGTGTCCAATTAAAAGGACTATAAAATCTGAGTTGTTGTAGTAGTCCTGACCCCTCGAAGCATCCGTAGCTTTCCTGCCAAGGGATAGATATCATTATCTAGAATTGCACTTGAAAATCTTGGGAAGGGATTTCCCGTCTGTTCCAAAATTAATCAAAGATTTGTAATGGATGATGGTGGTTCTTACAGTCATAAATCTTACTCTTCTGGCATTACTTCACTGTTTCAGGAAAATATTTTGAAAAATCTATATAAACTTAAATTTTGAATTATTTTTCCATATGAGCTTAAATTTTAAATGTTATAGAGTTTTATTTATAAGTACTTATTTAAATGTATGAGATTCTTTATTATTAAATTTATAAAATTATGATAATTATGGATTTTAGCAAATTATTCCGTTGAGTAGAAATATATTTTCATTTTAATTAATCAACTTTAAATGTAAATTTGAAGAATGAATTATTTTAAATCAAACTTTTTTCCCCTTAAATTAGGAATTAACATCTTCTACGTATTATTAAATCTATTTTATGCCCTCATTTAAAAATAACCACAATGATAGATATAATAAAAGTAACGATATATCTACTAGGATTATTCTAAAAGAAATTACATTTTTTATAAGTATTTTCATTACGTTTCTGTCATTTTCGCTATCTGCCTATAGATTGTTGTAGGACGAATAATTTTATTATGACATTTTTTTTCCTGCTTAACGAATATATATTCTATCCCTTTTTTTTATTTGAAATTCAAGAATGTGAAGAGATAAAATGTTACGTTCAGAAAGTATTAAAGACCAGATTATGTACTAAATATTAGATAAATAGTTTGATGAAAATTGCAAATGATTTTTTTTTATGTTTATAAAGCGTTTTCAAATTATTTGCTTTCTCTATTTTCAAAATAAATCCTTTTATCTCTGTAATTTACCCACCGTTTGAAGTAATCCCTTTTATTCCCGGTTACTATTTTCCCTTTCTTGTCATTTTTTCATCTCTAATTAAATATTTCTAGTAATTTATCCTTCAAATAAAATCAAACTTAATAATTGTGATTTTTATAATTTTTGTTGACGCAAATTCTTATGAAGATAGCCAAAAGAAAGCCTTTTTTTTCAATTTTACAATCAGAATAAATGAAAAGAAAGTCGAATATTGCCTTCTTTAAAGTACTATTTATTGAACACTAATTATATTTTAAAATTACTCCTTCTATAACTATTTATATACCTTTTGTTTTTTTAAGGTATAAGAAAACTCTTTTCTCTTTTAAATTTCAGTATTTTGCCCTGAAATAGTTAAATTTATTGAAGGAAAAATACATGGAAAAAGAGATTTTAACGAAGAACTAAACCAATTATTTTTCTAATAGTGTACCGTGCACTTCACTTTTTGAAGAAAGTGCTTCAGATAAGACATTTTGCTCTTCACCACTATAGAGTTCAGAATTTCTCTTAATTTATAAATCAAAAGGGATTTTGTCTAAAGAAAAGTATTATGCATTATGGCAAACAAAGTGAAAGCCTTTTGTTATTGTAATTTCATTGGGAGATTTCAACATAATAGATGAAATGGTCATTTAAGGTGTTATTTTTTTATCCAGGAAATTATAAATATGTTTACTTCAGAATCAAATTCACTTAATCAGTGTTTTCAATGATTCAGAAAAAAAATGGAAAATATCAGACTGAATCTAATTTTCGCAAAAATTAGATTCACTTCAGCCTTTATTTCTGCTGTTGAAACTTTAATCATTCTGTAGCTATTTATACAACCATTAAATAAACTTATAATATTTTCATTTGGTTTAAAAATATGTGTTTAAATTTCAGGATTTTACATTAAAAAAAATTACACCCATTGTAGGAAAAGTACATAAAAATAAACAAAGTATTTTTCTACTAAAATAGAAAGCATTTTATCTGCGCTGAATGTTTTTCAACTGAAGAGAGGATTTTAATATAAAGTATTTTCTCTTCTTTATAATGGAGTTCAAAATTTCCCTGAATCCAAGAATATGGGAACATGTTTATACTAAAAAATATTACTCATTTCTGCAAATAATTCAAAATTCGATTCGATTCGAATCGAATTTTGATTTCGATTTTCAAATTCCTTTTCAATATAAAGGCTGAGTTTACCATTTAAAAATATCTTTTTTAATTATTCAACCTGATATTATTAAATTTACAAATGAATCAAATTGATGTTTAAAAAATTTCTTCATTCCACAACGAGCTTAATTACCCTAAGAAACAGATTCCTTTCAAATTTTATTCTGCTTACTATAAAGTTAATTACTCTACTAAAAATATTTCTTATTTCGGAAAATATTGCAGGAAATATTCACCTTCAATTTCGATTTTTAGATTCATTTCCGCTTTAAAGGCTGAATTTGCCATTTAAAAATATCTTCTTTAATTATTCAACCTGATATTATTACCTTTACAGGTAAGTCAAATTGATATTTAAAAAAAATATTATTTTCATGACAAGTTTAATTACTTTAAAAAACAGATTCATTTAATTTTTTTCTAATTATTATAAAGCTATTTCTTTGAATTAAAAATTTACTATTATTTATTCAGCTTCCAAAATACTAAGATCATGTTTTAAGTAATTTTGGTTTAAAGCAATAGAATTTATATCCACTGTACAAAAATTGCATTGAAAAGTAGCCCCGAAGAAAAGTTAAACGAATTTCTTTCTCGGATAGTCAAGAATACACTTCACTTGGCCTGAATGCCTCTTCAAAGAAAGCTTCAAGTGAAGAGGGTGTTTTAGGATAAAAGGCTTTGTTCTTCGCTGCCATGGAGTTCGAAATTTTCCTTAATCCATGAATCTGAAAGCGCTTTCTACTGAAATGAAGGTATTGTTCATCGGAGATAAGCCGTAAGCGCCAAATAAGGTAGACACCTTCTTGGGTCGTATTTTCATTTAAGTTTTCCATGTAAGGGTTGCAAATTTAAGAATGAGCTTCGCGATAAAAAAAGATCTAGTTTTATTATTCTTTGGATTACTATAAATTAATCCTTTAACGCGAAAGAGCTTCCATAATGGATTCAAAAGGTGAAAGGGCTGAAGAGTGTGATAAAGAGGTTCTGAATTTCATGCTCGAAAATACTCGTTAAGTCTATTAGCTTGAGATACTTTCTATATTCCAGAGATGAAAAATAATCTAATAATTCCTAATTTACAATATTTTTTTATTATTTATTATCTCAAATAAGTTGTATTGGATTGAAAATAAATTCATCTGACGAATTCTCTTCAGACTTCTGAATAAACGCATAAGATTTCAAACAATGAAGTCCTTGGAAGAATTAATATTTTAAACTAAAGTCACAAACTTATTTTAAATATTTATAAATGTAAGTAAAATAAAAATCACATTTGATGTTTTGATATATTATTTTTTTTTTGATTTTTAAAAACTTATTTAAATTTGGGAGACAAAAATGTTACTTAAAAACTGATGAAATCTTCTTAACATTTTTTTTATTGTATAATGATGTGTATTTCCAGAAAATCAGGAAACTTAAAACTAAAAGCTTTTTAAACGAAAAAGACTTAATTCCAATCATGAATTAAACTATGCATATTTTCAAATGGAAGAACTTAAAATAAACAGGATACTATTTTTTTTTTTTGTAAAAGGTATGCATTTTATTTGTATTCAACCTTTTAAATATCTTCATATCGCAAAAAAAAAAAAAAAAAAAAAAAAAAAAAAAAAAAAAAAAAATTGGAAAAGTTATAATATGTATTAATATCAATATACTAAGTACTTTATTTTTATTAATGTTCACAGAAAATTTAAATATTCTTTCAGAATGTTAAAAAAATAAACTTTGTAATATTTCCTAAAATGCTTATGCACTGTCTTCTGGTTGAACAGCGGTATTATCAGCAAAACTTGCAAGTAACGTACATGGACACGAGATTTAAAAGAAATAACTTAGAGAGTTTTGCAAGTTTTGAAAGAAAGTGCAGTTTTTATAATGTGAACAATATGTCTTTGTTGTAAATATATAAGAGAAAAAGAAAGAAAGAAAAAAAATAGGTGTTAAAGGTGAGACAAACATATAAAAACATAAATTTAAAAGCTTAGTATAACTTTTATTCATTCGTTTTTCAAATTATTTTCAAAGAAACTTTGTTTTACCTCATAAATATTAATGACTGCTTGAATTTTGAAATGGTAATGTGTTTTTACAACAATAATATTCTTCTTAAGGATACTAATCTAAATTTTTTTAACCAGTAAAAATAACTTCAAAATTAAAAGGGATGTGATTTCTATTTATATTTTAATGTATTAATATTATAATGTACTTTGTATTAATATTATAATACGTACTTTTTATTATTATGCCAATAATAATGTTTGGAATAATAATATAATAAATTTATTGGAGAGTGTTTTCCAACATTTTTAAAGATTATTGTACCAAAGTAAAAACAACGAAATGATTTTCAGAAACAAAAATTTATTTTCTACTGATACAAAAACAGCTTCAAAATATTCTTAATTGATGAGATTTATACAATAATGATTTCTGAAATATTTAAAATGTTACAGGGAATATGAATTATCAGCTAAGTTTTAATTAATTTAATTTACAGTTTTAATTTATTTAATTTCAATTAATTTTTAATTAATTTAAATCTTATAAATTAAATATGAACACACTTTTGTCTTGGTGTATAATACATATAATAACATTCATTCAATTACTTTTACTTACTTTTATTATTACTTACTTTAATTCAATTTCTTTACAATCGGCAATTAGTAAAAGATTTTTAAAAAATTAACAAAAAATGGTGTTTTACAAATAATAAGAAATTTGCTTGATTTGAATCGCTATTTTCAGCAGAATATATCTTGACATATACCACACCGAGATTCAAAGTTTGAAATTTAAAAAAAAAAAAATACCACAATGAAGATTAAACCCAAATCGAATACATAAAGAAGGTTAGGATATAATTTTTATTTTTAATGGTCCTGGAATTAACTCCCCTCGTTATTTCGAGATGTGTCTATTATAAGAATTTAAGAAAAAGGGACCATGTATATAAAAGGGGGACAGTACTAAACATTGTTGTGAGTAAGTAGATGAGAGTCAAGTAATGCATTTAGATATTTTTAAAGTTATATAAAAAAATTCCCCATTAATTTCTTTCCGACCTTCTCTATTTTTGACTCGAAATTAATTACAGAAATACTGATGTGCCAAATTGTGATATTATTTTTTCATGTAAGATTAAATGTTCTTTGTGAAGGTTGGTTTTATTTAAAGTAGTCTGAGGAGAGATGCGCATATGAGTAACGATATGATACATTTAACAGCTCTTTTTCCACGAATTACAACTTTAAATAACTACTAATAAATAAAAGCCTATTTATATTTTAACTACTACAGCTCTTTCAAATGTGATATAGGACCTCAAAAGTGAATTTTTGTTCAATCTTATATCAAAATATTTTACATCATTTACTTTCTAAATGGGATATTTGAGACAAAAGAGGTCAGTGTTAATCAACTTTGACTCACTAAATAAAACATTTATTATTATTTCATTAGTGTTCACAGAGTCTAAATATTTTCCAGGATATTAAAAAAAATTGTAATGATATTGCCATAATTGTTTCTGCTCTGTCTTCTGACTGAGCAGCCGTATAATAAGCAAAAATTGCTGGTAAGAAGCTTGGTTACAAGGTATAAAAGAAATGACTTGAAAATCTTTGCAAGCTTTGAAAGAAAAAGCTATTTTTTATGTGGACAAGATGTTTTTGTCGTAAATACCTAATATCTTGTCGGAAAATTTCAAACAGTAGAAAAATAAATTCGAAAGAAAATTTAGATTGTTATCCAATTTAACAAGGTATTTGGGAATTCTTCTTTATTTAACTACATTTCAAAGAGGCTTTTGTACTTTTAATATTCTTTTTGTTCAAGAAGCGTTCTTTTTTGCGGAAAACATGTTCCCTTGAGACACTATAGGCTTTCGCTTGATTTGTTTTTTCTTCCCTTCCAATTCATTTACTAACTTCATTACATCGAACAATAACACAATAAGTTTCATTTATTTTAATCAAATGTTTTTGTTTCACGTCTAGATTTGTTTCTAACTTTTGTTTTGTTTCATACTGGAAGATTCCTAAAATTCCTTTCATCAATTAATTTATTTATTTCTTAAGACGTGTTTGTTGTTGGTCACAAATAAAAAAGCAATATTATCTTCTTAAAATCCAGGTATGTTTTTTGATTGGTTACAAAAGCATTGAGTTTTTATCAAAAATTCTTAATTCAGGGATTTGCTCTTAAAAATATACTGTTAATTTTTCACATGATATATATAAAAAAAGAATTATGTCAGTAACTGCATAGTTAGCGTTAAATTTTAACATCAGAATTATATATATATACATATTAGTTCTACTGACTTTATTCTAAAATTAAAATATATTGGACTATTGTCTGTGCTACCTGCTATAAATCAAAAAAAATATTTTTTGTCATTAAATACTGATCGCGTTAAGACAAAATTTGGAAAAAAGTCTTCGAATGTTATTAATTTTAATTGTAAAATTGTTTTAGTCCATTGTTTAGTGAAATTATTTAAATTTACAATGGATAAGATATTATTATTTTTTAAGATATTATTACTTTTTAAGATATTATTATTTTTTAAGATATTATTACTTTTTTAGATATTATTATTTTTTAAGATATTATTACTTTTTAAGGTATTATTACTTTTTAAGATATTATTATTTTTTAAGATATTATTGCAACAACGGAATATAAATGTGAGCTCCATTGTTTTGTTCGTATGTTCATTGTCACATTACCTGTCAAGAAATAATGATAGGCATTTAGGTGTTTCTCTTAAATTCATAGAATTCAATTCTCTTAAATTCATAGTCTCAATAAAAACAAGAAAAACTTGATTAATTTCATTTTAGGTGATTGTTTAATAGAAAAATATATTTTGATATCAAACGCCTTTTCATATTATGTATTTGCATTATATTGATGATATGTAACCATATAAATGAAATAGATATTAATAATAATTAAAAAAGTATTAATTATTGTGAGCAAAGAAAACTTTAATTTTATGTATTATAATATTGATATTCAATTATATTTTTCTTTAAATTCTTCAGAAATAATTTTAATCCAGTTAGACAGTTAGTGTTTATTTCAGAAGCTAAGATTTAATTCAAGTTTTGCTTCAATAAGACAACTTTTAATTCTGCTATGATAAATTTTATCACATTAAAAAGAGTTTTAATATAATACGGATAATGGCAATTAATGTTTTTATATAATTCGAAAAAAAAAATTGGCAATGAAAGAATTAGAAAAAGGGCTAAAAGAAATTACACTGATTTCAACGATGTATAAAGCTTTGTTTTATTATAGCTTCTAGCGGTTGCTCAAAGCTAACTTGACTCCTGAGATTTCTTCCACGGTGAGAAATAATGACTTTCCTCTAAACATCACGTGCAGGCGACCACTAAAAATTACCACACCATAGCAGAAAACAGAGAAATTCAATCAGCGTAATGACTTATTCATAAGAATTCCTCTTCAGTGCTTTCCGTCTGGTAAAAAGAGAGTAAAACAGAAAAGAAAAAAAAGAGACCTTTAACTTGTTAATGATGAAGGGCAAACGCCTCACGAAAGGCTTTATTATCATCCTTGTCAATTAAACCAAACGGAAGAAAATGTTCTTAGTATCTTCCTAAATGTTTGTTTAGCTAACTAAAGAACAAAATCTGTTAGCTATTTTTTTTTATTTGTTCTCAAATGATATTTGCGATAAATTTTGAGAGATTTTCCTCACTTGCTGTAGTTTCTCGAGCGTGCTAAGTAATTGCAAATTTAATAGATATAAGAAGTGTTGCATTGTATTGTGGAGATTTCGTTAAATTTGCAAATTGAGTCTTTACCAAAAGCTGCAAGTCCATTTCTAGTTTGTCATTTAAATTAATCGGTTGTTCTGTTTGACTAGAGCTATATTGACTTTGGGTGTTTGAGATGATTTGAATTAATGTTCTTAAGAGAAAAGTAAGTTGCTTTCTTTACTTTCTAGTCTAATATGATTAGTATTCGATGATAAGTAGAGTGCTTTCAAACACAGGACAATTTAGAAAGAATGACTGGGCTATATTATTTCTTTATCATTCCATTTTTGTATTATAAAAAGTCTTTATCTATAATGTGATTAGTACTCAACGATAAGTAGAATGTTTTATAAAACAGAACAATTCAGAAATAATCGCCTGGATTTTATTAATAATGTCAATATTAAATGTCTACATAAAAGTTTCTATTATAAAATAAGATAAAGTTAAAATATTGTATAATTAAAGAGTTTTTCAAAAAGAACAATTTAAAAATAATTGCCGGGTTTTTAATAATTTAATTAGCATTTAACTTTTATATTATAAATAAGTATTTTATATACATTATAATTCTTTGTAGACTGATAAAAAATAAAAAATAACCAAAATTGATTATAAAAAATTTGAAATATTAAATGAAAACCAAAGGAAATTTTTAAAGAAATACCTCATGACATATATTGAAGATTTTACTGATGTTGGCAGTTTAAAAACCATTCCTTAAAAGTTTTCGAACATTTTTTGCTTACCTCTAAATATATGAAATTTAATGTTCTCTAGCATTTAAGTGAATATGACCAGGTCACCCATTCCTTAGAGGTATGTTATGATAGATCATATTTTGTAAACATTTATAAATGTGATGTAATTATTTCCGAAATGCATTTTATTTTATAAATTCATTCTCTAAACATGTTATACTGAATTCGTGATTAAAACAATTTAGCTTCTAAATTTGTTATTAGTGTAATTTTATAATTTTATCCAAATTCCGTTCATGCCTCATATCGTACGAATAATTAAAAAAAAATGTTTTACAACATTTTAGTTTTACAATTTTTAAAATTTTTTATTGTTGGATAATAAGTAATATTATGACAAAGAAGTAAGTAATATTTTAAAAATTACCTTATGTAGGCATTACTTAATTGGCATCAATGAATATTTTAATCCATCGTCAGAGATAAGAGTCAATTGCAAGAATTTTTCGTAGCAAATAAAATGCTACAATATCTTGAGTCTAGCGGATCATAAGAATCATAGTCAGCTGATACTTGGGGTAAAATTAAAGATTTGATTTCACTTATAATCAAACTTGGAATTGAAGGAATATTGTATAAAAATATTTTTACATCAATATAAATAATAAAATTATTAGAGCAAAATGAAATCGTCAGCAAAATGTAAATACTGACTTGGATTGTCCTTTCATCAAAAGTGCTCAGTTCAGATATACTATTGAAGGAGTACTAAGAAAAAAAATATCTTATATTTATATTTTCTAATAGGAGAAAAACATTAAAAACATACACATACTTAATAACTTTTAATTTCCCTTTTTGATGAATTATGAGATTATATTATCAATATAAACGAACATTGAACATTTATGATACTTAAAATTCAAATTCCAAATGAAGTTCTGGTGGAAAGGGTTTCACATATAACAATTCTTAAGGTTTGTTGTTATTTTCTGTAATAAAATTGGATGTACAAATATATAAATAGAATATTCTTTGATTACAAAAAATATTTAGCTGAAAGACCTAAAACTTCTAAAATAATTCCAAATATAGATCTATAAAAGTTTATAAACATCTAATTGAAAGACCAGTTAAAATCTAGTTACATAAAATATTTAATTGAAAAATTCATTAGCCATTTATCCTGAAAAGTTATCTGATCACCAAAGGCGGTTAGATTCATATATATAGTAACTAACTTTAATTCTTTTTGAAACTATATAATTGAATACTCTTTTGATAACTCCTTTCGTAATTTATGATTTCAGTTTACAACATAACTTTCACATTTTTATAAAACATAAATAATACAAAGACGTTTGAAAAATATATATATATATCGTCTGAAAATTGTAAAAATTATTTTGTTCATATACTTAATTATAGCATTGCATTTTTTAAAGAATGCCCTTTAATATCGTTAAACAAATTTAGCATCTATCTTTCGTGTAATTATTACCTTGGAGAATAAATGCTATAGAGAAGATGATTAGCAAAGTTTTCCACTTTAATCATGCATTTCAATATATCTTATTTCTTCGAATATAATAATCATAACCACCAACTAAGAAAGTGCACTTTCTTTTGAGTTTTTTTTTTTTTTTTTTTTTTTTTTTTTTTTTTTTTTGTATAAAATGTTAAATCGTTGCCTCGTTGAAGATAATCCTTTAAAAATGAAAACGGCTTATTTTGCTGAAAATTTTCTCATTCCATGCAGCATGTTTTATTTGCATATTTTCTTAGATGAATGGGATTATCTTCAGAATGCCAAGAATTTTTTTGATCCCTTTCTAGCAGATTCTGGATTAAAAGACCATTTTAAAAGGTTCAAAAACGAAATACTTGAAAATAATGCTAACTTGAAAGAAAAATTGATAAAAAAAATTTGCAAATGTATGAAATAATGAATTATTACAAAAAATATAAGTAATGTTCCTTGTTCTAATCTAAGTGGGACACCATATATTTTTCCAGCATAGTTCGGAGAAAAAAGGAGAACTGACAGTTTCATTCAAGAAGGTGAAACGAATAATTCCTTGAGAAAATACTCAAATGCCCTCATTTCTAAATTAAGAAAAACTCAATCTAGAGACATCAAACAATATTAAATACTTTTCATTGAGTTTTGAGATTATGAGATACATACATTATCAACTATCATCATTTTGTCAACATCTCAGGCCAGAACGTGCATACGTGCCAGAACGTGCTTTAAGTTATGTAAATGAAAATGTGTTTCCTTTCTGAAAAGAACAACTGCAAAAAATTTATAATTAGAAATTTGTTTCAAAATGTTCTCTATTCTTAGATCGCATTTATACTTTCCAGATATATTCATAATCGGGTCTATTCGTAATAAAATTTTAAATGTAATTGAATTCTGAATGTTTAAGAGGTAATCCATCGGTAATACAAAAATTACAGGCAATTGAGTTATCAAGTAAAATTGATATATTAAATATATATTATATTATATATTATTTAATAAAACTGATATCTATATTTCAATATATAGATATGAAAATTCTTCAGTTTTGAGACGGAACGTCTATTAGAATTATTTATTTATTTTAATAAATAATTTATCTAATTATAAATTATAAATTTAATAAAACTTTATATCATAAATTTAATATAAAGGAGTTAATATAGATATTAAAAAACTTTATTTATTTATTTTTTTGTAAAACTTATATTTTTAGTCTTTGAAGTAAAAGATAATCTACATAATTATTTGAAAAATGATTCTATTCTATCAGAATTCCAGATTATTGATTATACTCAAATTTAATTATGTAATTTATTTGATATACATATTTGATTTTAAGATATTTCAATAAGAAAGATCTATTTAATACTTCTATCTTGCAGATTATATATCGAAAATATATAATCAATATTTTCAAACATTCCTTTATATTTAAATTTAATGTTAATTAATCAAGCAGGTGCAATGGAATACATTACTTAAGCATTTTCCTATGAGTCTGATTTATTATAATTTTTAAAGTTTAAAACGACATTCATCAACAAATCTCAGTATTTTCTTCCCATGTATTCGTATTCGAATAAGAAAGTAAATAGAAAACTTTAAATTAAAAAGTTACAAAACGTTCGTTTTTAATAGAGTTTTCTTTGACTCTTTCATTCTCAAGCTGCAAATTCAACGTTAGTATTAAAACTTCTTTCAGCTCTTCATCAATTTAATAAAAATAAATTAAAGTAGTTTCTATGCATTTTTTTCTTTAATAACTTGAAGCAACTCATCCAAAAAGGTTTTTAAAAACTGATACATTTTGTAAAGTCTAATTTCGTCGTTACCGAGTTATTTCATTCCATGCTGAAATTTTATTAATTACCTACATATTCATGAAAAATGTATTTACAATCATAAATGGTAAATATTTTCCCTTCAAGATAGTTTACTTAATATTTACCATAATTATAAAATTTGACTAATGAAGACAAATGAAAAACAGAAGATTTTTGATTTTGAATTAAATAAAATTCAATATATACATTTTTGTTTCGTAAAAAGTTTTGAATTTAAACAAATGCGATTTTATTATTTAGTCCCGTTGTAAATATTTTATTTAATAAAATTATGGGTAGCTAATGGATATGTAAGCAAATTCTCAAAATATCACCTAAATTTCTTATTATAATCTAATTGTAGAAAACTATTTTAAATATTTCGTATAAGCACAAACCATTGCAATCGGCTTTAATTTAACTTTTCTACATGTTAGACAAAAACAGAAAGCATGTTTCTTTTTACATTGTACTTTTTTTTCAAGTTCCTATATTCAACTCATCAGAATGTTTGAGAAAATTTTAATCTTGATTTATAATACTAATCAATTAACACTCTATAGAAATCTAATAATTTTAATATGACCATTTAGAGGGTATATAAAACCATTAATTGGAGTTCCCACACTAAAACAAGCGTCATGTGTTTGGTAGAACCATGGGTATGAAAAGAAATAAAAAAAAATATTGGTAAATTTATTAATTTTTAATGAAACAGGATGTTTTTCCTTGGATTTTTTTTTAAGTCAAACCGCTTATAACTTCAGATAAGATTAACATGAGAAATGAAATCTTTCGATTATATATTATTTAATACATGTAAGGATATTTGCTTGAATTACGTTCTTCATAAATTTGCTGATGAATTTATATAAGTACCTGAATATTCTGAGGGATGAATTCACTTTTAGTTTCAATATGAGTCGCATTTTTCATGTTGATTCAAGAATTGATCAATCTTTCTGATTGCAAACAGCTTGCTTTCTTCCATAATAGTGTCAGCAGATTTATTTGTATTTCTTAATAAATATTTATGAATAATTTCATTAATTTTTTTCTTCGCAATTTAAAATCTCCTGTTCATGCATGTAGCTAACAATTATTCTTATATTTTTTCGAAGTATCTAAATATGTTTTCGCATTAATCCTTTGTATGAGGAAATTAATAATCGAAATTCAGGTGGAAAATAATTAATTTTCATGACTATTCTTTTGGAGATTGTTTCCCATAACACACATTACGCATTGTTTTAGAAACGCAAAAAACGGGATTTCGCAAAATATGCACACTACCATATTAGACATTAAAATTTCCCTTTGAATGTTTTGCAAACTTTTGAGGCTTTAGCGAATATATTATTTCATAGGCCTTGTCTAAAATGACATAAAGTTTAATAAACATCAGCTCATAATTAGATAATTATTCCCATTATAGTTTAAGTGATAATTCATAATCAGAATGAGCTTCGGAAGCTTTTTTGTTTGTTATCCAGCACTCATTCCATATAAGTTTGCAAACTTGTTGGACAGTTACTACTATCTATTTATCGCCTTTCGAATTAAAAAAAAAAACGTTCAAGGATTAAAATGCAAAGAGCATGTAAATGAAATTTTGAAAATATGCTTGAATGTGTTCATGCCTTTACGATTTTTTTTTCCTCTAATTTCTTTTAAATTTGTAAACCGATTTAAAACTCATATTATTTTAAGAATATTGTCATTTGGAGTTTCTTTCATATTAATCAAATATTCAAAATTCAGATATCAGAGTTTGAGCCAGAATAATATGACAATAATAATAAAATTATTAATTATATACGAATTTAAAATGAAGACAAAACTTTTAATTTAGGAATTGCAAAACACTAAATAAATGCTGACATATCTTAAAAAATGGCGTTTGGACTCGCTGTGATAAAATGTATAATGTACAATTTGAAATGTACAATTCAAGCCGACAAACTTATCAAGAAAAATGAAATTTTACTTAAGAACCGAAGCTAAAAAAACAATTATTCGAAATACATATGATATGTCAACTAAGATAATTAAAATCTTTAAAATTTAAAATATGAGACAAAATTATAAAATGCAACGAAAGAAATTTCAAAAACCATATGAATTAAAACAGAAGTAATAATATCCAGAAATGGAAATTATTATAAAATTTGGAAAAAGATGTGATTATTAAAGGCGATTAAATAGGAAATCGAAATTAATGTCCCAACCATTAAAAATAGTTCATAAATTAATTTTATGAAATTATTAAATATTAAAAAATACTTGGGCTAAAATGGAAGTTTTTCATTCAAAAACTGTTCTTTTCTATTTCAAGAGTATTTAAAAACAGCTTTAATAAAATATTACATTATAAAAAAATAGAAGAAAATTATTAAAAATTAGCATTTTAATTATTTTTTACTTTCTTTGGGGGACATTAAATTTGTATAGCATTATAAATTATTCAAGGCTTTCAGTAAGATATTATCAAAATTTGTCTAGGTTGTGAAGATTTTATGAATTTCAAATAATTAAACTAATTATATATTTTTAAATTTTTATTATTATGTCCATATTGCCTTAATTAAAAATTATCTTAGCTCATTTGATGAGAAATTTCAATTAAATGCCATAAGAAATTAAACCTTAAAATGAAAAATTTGTGAAAAAATAAATAATTCAATAAAATGTAATTAAATATTCATCAGCACGTTATACTTTACTTATCTTAAAAATAAAACATTCTTCTAAGAAGTCAAAAAACTTATTCTACAAATTAATTCTGCCGAAGAATGAGATATAAAAAAAATCCTGATGTAAATCCAAATTATCTTTATCACATCAAACAATTTTGAAAATTAAACCATTCTTTTCCAGTCACGTCATTCAAATGCATTAAACATAGAATAATTTGATGCATTTCAGTGAAAAAAAATTGCAAATAAGTAATATTTTGTTCAGTACTTTCTTTGCTAGTTGCACATTCAGCTACGATCTCCAACCAAATCATTTTGGCAGTTCCCAGAAATTATTTCTAACAATTCATCACGTAACAAAAATAAATAGAAAAAGGAAAATTCTCCCCCGATTGTTGTTAAGCGTAGAGCTTTCATCCGTACCTCACTCATGATTTATTTAAAAATGACATATGTGACAGCGAATATTGTCAGATTCTTTCAAAAAATGAAGATGAAAAGACGTCCTCCGTCATTATCTGTCTGTCTCTCCATTTCGGACGCCCCCCTTATTCATTATACGATTGCGACACATTAAAGTACGTGACACACCCAAGAATAGCTTTTAAGTTATTAAGATGCCAGCAACCGTAGAAAAAAATGTAAGAATATTAGGGAGCAATTACTTAGATGTTTTAACGAATGTTCAAAATTTTATCATTACTTGTAAAAAGGCAAAATGTTGAAAAAAATATTATTTCATGTTAACCAATGAACATTTTGGATCATTTGTGCATTCCAGAAATTAGCATTTGCAACAAATATTTCTTTAATTAATATTTAAAATCGATACGATAATATTATAAATTTAATATATCTTATAATAATTTATAAATATTAATAAGCATTGATAAATATTTTATGAGAAAGTGTGGTAATTTGGTGTATCCCTCTAACTACCGTCTGAAATATCATTATTTGAGCAATGATTGACCACTATGCATTTTAACATAAAATTTATCGTTTTTGTCAATATTCCAGCTGAATTATTTCCTCAAGTTTTCCGAAACTAGATTATATCTTAGAAATTCCAAGTGATTAATCTAAGAAATTTTTAATAAATCATATAATAAGAGGCAATGCACCACTACTAAAATATATATATTGATTGAATCATCATATATATTTAAAACTAATATTGTATAGTCTTAGATATTTCAAAAATCTATTCATATTTGACCATTAGTAATTACGTTAATTTTAAAACATCCATGCAATATTAATTTTAAAACTTATCCAAAAAATACCATGGCAAGAAAGTTAAAGAAACTTCAGAAAATATTGAAGAGGATTTACTTTGGAAATACCATTCAACTATTCAGGGTTAAAAAGTGGAAAAAGTTCTAGGTAAATGTTTTCGCAGATTTAAATCTTAGCTTTATTAGTAGTCATTAAAAATGATAATAAGTAGGCATTTAAATTTAACGGATTTGTAAATGTTAGTGCAGATGGGCTGTATACGAAGTATGAGAAAAGGCAAATTAATATTGGACGCATTGTTCTATTTCATGCTACAATACGCTGTAAATTCTAACTATAAACTTTGTGCGTGTTACAAACAAATTTGGAACTCTATCTTCGTGACAGCATTTTGCATGCATGTTAACTCATTTCGTTTCTGTTTCTAATAAAATCTTAGACAACATTTGCCCACCTTTGTTGTATTCAAATAACATGGCTCTGAACCTAACATATTAAATCATCTCTAAAATATTTTTTTAGCAATAAATTCAATCAAGTTTCTTTTTATTAAACTGCTAACTTCTCCACATATATTGTAAGAAATTCTGTAAAGTCCACTCTGCCCCGTTATCTCATATTTTTGCTTAAAAAGATGTTTAACATCAGAAAGGCTATAGAGGAATCCTTTACTTTAGAAGTAACGCATAGTGGAAGTTAGATTATTGGTATTGTCTTTCGTAAACAAAACGATCATTGTCATTATAAAAGAATAAATGATATATCTTTTTATCGTCAGATATCTGAACATTTTATATGTGATCACTCATTTTCTTTAAAAGACCTCCAGGAAGACAAAAACCTCCAGTTTATATATCATTCTTTTTTTAGGTACTACAGATTGTATGTTCAATAAAATATGCTGCATCTTCATTTGCCATCTGAATCATGAATTTACTTTTATTTGTTATACCAGTGGGATTATAACTATAAAATTTATATTTGGAAATTGATATAATCGTTTATTATTAGAGTTCATGGCGAAATATTGAACAGCACTTACTAATTAGATAATGGAATATAAAATTAGCATAATTATTTTATAAATATTTTTAAAAAAGCTCTTTCGCGTTATTTTAACTCTGTGTCTTGGACAAGATTTTTCTACACATTGAAATTGAATTTATTGTTTTAACAATTGGAATATATTATATCTTCGTTACATTTATTACTTCCTTACATTTAGTACAAATTATTTTCTAAAACTATGTATTAAAAAGCAATAAAATGATAATCATCTACATCGAATATAAAATATATAATAAATCTATAAACAATATATTCAATAGTGATGTTGGAAATCTACATTTCATGGTTTATGGATAAACATCTGAAAATAATAATGCAATGTAAAAATTAAAAGTTAGATTTAACGTGCAACTCTTGAAACTGATGATTACTTATAAGAGATTTTGGAGGTACTATTTACAAAAGAATCATAGATTATCCTGTTTTACTTTTTTTTTTGTTTTGAAATGCGTAAGAGTTTTTAACAATTTAAAGTAAATACTTTTCATAGACATTGCCGTTATTCTTAACAGATAATATTCCTAATAATTAAAAGAATTTGCGCTAAATTATGTGACAATGGGAAATCTATTCAAATTAATCCTTATGATATTTTAAAATTATTAAAAATACTAACACATAAATTATATTCTTCATAAGATTTTATTCAGGTGAAATTAGTTTTATGTATATATTTCAGGCAAAAATGGATATTTACTAGAATAAAACAAACTCTTCTGTTTTTCTTTTATTAATTGCATTAAAATCCTTAGGCATAATTTATTTCTATATAGCAGAGGGAGTTGACAAAGTTCAGTAATAACTTATTTTACTGATTCAAGAACATGGAAAGCATTTTACATTGATTGGCGCCTTCAATATTCCCTGCAATGTAAATTCTAAGCCATAATTAATTCTAATTTCAAAGAACTGCCACTCTCTGTCCCACCCTCTGAGGACTTAATGGCAAATTTGATATAGAATTATTTCATTGTCTTTCATGAGTGTGATGGATTTTCTTTATTTTATCATCATAAGCAAAGATTCTCAGAAATTCGATGAGTAAAATTAAATGGTAATTTACATGTTTGAATACAAGATTTTTTTTATTTAAAATTTTACATTTTTACTAAATTAAATGGGGATAAATATTTATCTGTCAAATGATTCGATTAATCTCCGAAATTTTTGTTCTGTGTTGTTAACATATATGATGAATTTAGTATAACCTGATTTGATAATCTGATAACATAAAATATAAAACATGTCTGAATTGTAATCTGATCTGTTAATCTGATAATATAAAATATGTCTGACTTTTCCTATAAATAAATCTCTTTGCATAAACAAACAATAGAAGAGGGAAATAATACATTTAAAGTCGAATGCACTGTTTTAAGTCACTGTCTTTCACTTTATTTAAAGCAGCGATAACATCTTAATTTATTTATATCAAATGTAGCGAAAAGAAATTATTTTAATTCTAAGCATATGTATTAACAAACTAATCTAAACAGATCAAAAACTGCTAAAGGAGGAACACCAGAAGAGACTTTGAAATTCAAACGTGTTTACTCTTTTAACTAGTATCACAAATTAAATACTTGCTCATAATCTTGAATTTGCTCTTCCCTTTCTTTAACTAGCAATAAAAGTATGTTAGCGAATATTCCTAAACACCCAATTGCATATAAACTGCTTTGAAAGGAATGTATAACAAAATCGGCAGCAGAGAACTTCCAAAATATCAGAACTTCCCTTATCGGAACGGAAAGTCTTAGAAATCAATATTTCTGATCACGATCGCGCTGATACAAACTAGCTTAGTAGCTCAGGTGCTCTCTTCTAGTAATTGCAATTCAAATACTTTCCTCCTCGGATATAATTGTCCTTTAATTAGCATTTTGTAAATACCCTCTACTCTTCTAAAGCAACGGATGGAGGCCATTGTTGCAATTTCCTTCTGCAGCAGAGAAACCAAATTGAATCCGCCATCTGAAGGAATTTCCGCTCCAGCGGACTTTGTGCAGGGGAGGGGGAAATAGATAGGTTGTTAAAGCCGACTATTGAAATTTCGTCGAAGCTAAGCCTTATTATAAGGCTTCAAATTTCATGAGTGACTTTGTTTCGGCACCAGAATAAATTTATGGCAGGGAGAAATCAGTGCTACTAGAACTACTTAGTAAAATTTAAATAGAATATTTACTTTAGGGAGAATTGGTTCTCTTTTTCGTAAAGCCACGTTATTAAAATCTCTATTAAATACTGAATAAGAAATAACATGAAGAAATCAAAAGAAAGAAAGAAAGTCGCTGCAATCAAAGCAGAAATTTTATTAAAATTTCTGAGAATAGGTTTTTGCCTTTTTAAACAATGTGAAATTTGAATAAATAATGTTACTAGGAGTAAATTATTTTTTTTATGAAATAGTTTTCTTAAATCAAAGAATATAATTTCTTTTTCCGTAAGTAGCTGTTATTGTCTTTTCTATTTGGAGGTTTCGCAATCATTTCGTTTTGTGATTGCGCTGAAATATAAAGGGAAAGACTGTTTCAAACAATATAATAATTAAATAAATAAAGTAAAATTGAACGAAAGTATAGATTATGCTTTGTAATAAATTGAGTATTGAGAATATTGAGTAAATTGTAAAAAAAATGAAAAAAATATTCTAGACCAATATAAATAAAATAGAAAAAAATTAGAATTAATTACTTAAATAAATTATTCTCTAAAATCATTTTTAACAATTAATTTCATAGAAATTAATATGTAGTAAAATAAAAATTCCTTTTCAAAATCATGCAGTAAAGAAAAAGCTTATGGTTAAGTATTCTGTGACTTATACTTAACTAATGCGAAATGTTCTTATTCTGCTATTGAAACAATTCCATTTTTTCGCATTTAATATTTTTTTTCGGATTGCTTTGTCTAAATCAAATTAATTTCTAAAAGTTGTAGAAAGACTTGCTTATTGTGCTACAAGATATTTCATAAAAAATACTTTTGTTTTCTAAAAAATACAGCATTATTGGTGATAAAATGTTTCACAATACGTCACATTTATAGAAATCGCTTTAAAAGAAATTGTCTTGAATTGAAACTAATTTGATATTCAATTTGACAACTTATTTCTTCATACACTTCAACAGCTAATTACTTCTAAATGTTTACAAACAAATATGATAAATATAAATATGAAATATAACTATCAGATGTGGCTATGGAAGGAAAAACTGTTTTTAAAGAAATAATATCATACTGCTGCACTTATTTCACTAAACTGGGACAAATGATTTATTTTGAGGTTAATTGGTTTTATTATTAAAATTGTTTATTCAACTTTTAATAACATAAAAACATAAATAATAAAGTAACTTTTTGTTTTATTAATTACGCTAATAGAAGATAAATAAAATTAAATTGTTTATTTGTATAGATAATAAGAATTGAAATTCATTTTTTTTTATTAAAATCGATTTTCAGTTTCTTTTTGTGGCTGTTGTTACTGTCTTATTTAAATTAAAATTGATTTGTAGGCATTCTTCAATCTTGAATACGAAAAAAAAATCATTGAATGGAATTAGGAAAATAGGAAACTTCCTTGAATGACTTTTCGACGAGAAAACATTTTTAGAAAGATACAATTTTTCTTTCTGTCTTCTAAAGATCAAATCGGTATAATTTGTCATTTTGAAGAAATAAAAAATAAATTTTCTGAGAATTTGAAGTTTTTTTATGAAAAGTATTATTCGTAAACTATTATAAAGTTCCAAGAAAACGTAAATTATGATAAAATAAACAGAAATAAATGTAGAACTTAAGTGGAATATTTCTGTTTTTGCAGATAATTACGTTTGTATGTGATTTTTCTGAGAATATTTCGTTTTCTAAAATAATTCTTTTTTTCCAAAAGTGAATGAATGAAATCAAATATCTTTAAAATAAAGCATCAGCATTTTTCAAAATAAAGTATTTTTTAATACCGTAGAAAAGGAAATAATAAATTTTTATTTTTATGTCTTATTTTGCAGAAACTTTTTAAAGTGAAATAAATGCATGATTTGCAGTAGAAAATAAACATGTTTAACCAATAATTTTACTATAGGAAAGATTGGTTTCATGGTAAGGACGAGAGTTTTATAAATGCATCAGACAAATGTTAAATGAATGTTGGATCAATAATCAACTGGCCTCTCAAGAATACTTGGGTACATTGAGTATCGTTTGACCACAAATACGGAAGTTCTAAAGATTTTTGGAAGGCTTGATAGATTTGGAGGTGGAGCGAAGGCACAATATGTTTCTAGGATCCTCCTTTTCCTTTTACAAATATTTAATTCAGTATTAATCAATCAATTGTAAAAAGAAAGAAGTCAGTGGAATTGAGATCAAATTATTAGTTGCACAAAGACATTCAAGCAATTTCTCTCTGATTGCTTTATGTTGTTGCAATTTGTTTCTTGTATGTATTACATTCTATAGATGTCTATAGATGCTAATTTATGCACGCTGAATATGTATTCTCTTCGGATACAAGCATTTTAGGTTATTTTTATCGAAAAAAACATCATTATATGTTATTTATCATGTTGAACATTTCCACCCTCAAAAACACGGACGGATTTAATTTCGCAATATCAAATTAAATTTTCAATGATCCGTTGAAAATGAATAGCTTTTAAAATTACGATTAAATGTTTTTGAGTTTCTTTCTGTATTACTTTACTCAGTTTTGAGAATTATTTTTCTATCCAAACCTACGAAAGACTAAACACATTTTCTGAAAAAAAATTAGTGTGCTTTAGAGAATATTACAAAAAAACAAAGTCACGTAAAATTTTCTAGAATTTTATATTGGAAAAAAAACTAAGATATTATTGCTCTTAAGTTACTTTTCTACCAAATTTAGCTTTCTATTCTTTATTCTTAAGCAAGAAAAAAAGCGCAGTATTTCGCTCTGAAAGAACTTTAATCACACCTTGTTTCATAAAATTCAAATGTTATTAAAAATGAAATATCCTTTGATATTTTAATTCATATAACTTCAAACAGAAGACATAAAGTAGCATATAATATTTTTTACAATGTATCTTCAATGCAATGAATATATTTAACTGTCTATTACAATAGATTCAAGAGTTTTATCATTGTAAACAGATTCTAATCATTAATTATTATGCATGGCCATATGAATTTCTTCTGAGTTAACACTATTTATTATTCAGGTTGGTTAATGGGATATTATATTTTTGTATACCGCAAATGTTTTATCCTTTATTCAAGTTTTTAAGTGAAGTATAAGCCAAATTTGAATTTTATCCGATATTTACAACTGCACTGAGATTAATGTGCAAAAGGCTTATCAAAGTCTAAAATGCCGAGCGTTTCCTTCAAGCAGGTGCACAATTTTTATTTCAAAAACATTTAAAGAAATTTGAACCAGATATTTGAAGCTCTAACGTCCGTTTTGCCAGTGGAATGTATATTAAAAATGTTATTTAATGAATTTAGGAAATAAATGCGAAAATACTAATAAAAAATGTATGTAGAATGTGACTGCATTTTTTTTTTGTTTTGTTTTGTTTTCGAAGTAAATGAAGACAAATTAGAATTTGACGAACTTCGGTTTCAGTTTCCTTTTTTCCCAGGGTCTGAAAAATACATTTTTTTTTTTTTACATTATATCAGACTATAAATAGAGCAAGCTTAAGGCACTTATTTTACGAAACACTTATATTACATTCTTTTAAACCTATGTTACGAGTCACTTCTCATGTGTGTGACTCTAAAAATAAGAATTTGAGCACTTATGTTTCTACCCATGCCCAGTATAACTTTTGGAAAGAGTAGGGAGGGAGATAGCATTTTTATTCTAGCAAATTAGAGAAAGTTTGGGGAAGAGCATTTCCAATGACTTGTTTTGTTCAAGTAATGAATATATTCTATTTTATTTTGAAATTGTGAATTAATATGTTAGGTTTAAAGTATTTAAGATTATTTATCACGATTCTTATTTTTCCTCCTCTACCAATGTTGTTGATATTCAACAAGTTATTTTCTAGCCACAAACTAGACTTGAATTGAAATATAAAATTTTGAAGCATTTTGTCCCATGATTTATTTAGTAATGAAAGCAAACTAAAATCATTTTAAGAGCATTTTATTAAAACATGGAGAGGGTAAAATTGACTCTTGAAACTCTAGTGAAAATAAGCCTCACAAAATTTAGATGTCAGTTTTTTTTTTCTTAGCTGCATTTTAAATCTTTCTATTATTGGAATTTAAACAAAGTATTAATTAAAAGATATTTATTTAGATATTAAATAAGACAAAATTTTATTTTCATAATATTAATATTAAGAAGAATAGGGTATAATTTCATTATTTAGGTATAATTTCATTATTTTATGTATGCTCCTGAAATAACTTTAAGCGACCTAAAAGGATTTTATGCAATTTCGTTAAAATAATGATTTATTTTCGTAGCAGAAATAATATAAAATGCTTAACGAGAAATTATTTAATTACATTTTCTTTGAATTCTCTTAAAATTTGCTATTTATTTTGTTTTTTTAAATTCAGAAGTAATGGTTTTTTTGGGGAGAATGATTATTCCCAAAAATACTTTTGTGTAATTTTTCTGAGGATCAGGGATTTCAAGATTGAATAGAATATTTTTTTTTTACATCAAAAAGCTTTGAATACACAATTCTTATCATTTAATGAAATAAATTTCCATTTGTTCCAGGAGTATATCCGCCTTCTATTCATATATATATATATATATATATATATATATATATATATATATATATATTATATATACACACACTACATAATTATATATGCCAGTTAATAATAAAAATATAAATAATTTTTATTTTATTACATTGCTATCCACATTTTAATTGCTTTGAAACAATTAAATTAACTCTGCAAGAGTTGTTAATATTGAATATATCATTTCTGTCAATTACATTTTAAAATTTGGGTACAATCGAAAAATTAAGAATAAGATTTGGTTCTTTTAAATAATGTATTATTTAAAAGAAAAAATGATTTCTTTTTAAAATCTTGAAAAAAAAATTTATTCTTAATTATTGAATGAATAAAAGTAATATTTTTCCAACTGTAGAATTAAAAGAAATATTTCTTTGCAATTTTGTTTCGCTACAGTTATATTTGTTTCTCTTAAGAGAAACCAAATCATAGAGTTATAATATATATTTTTAACGCAAAGAACCAAAATCATTTTAAGTAATCTAAAAAGAAATTTGGAATTCTTCTGATTAAATCTTTTTATATAGTTCTTTGAAACAAATGAAACGCACATTACTTTTTATTCTTTAGTTTTTACGGAAAGAATAATTATCAATAATTATTTCCTTTGAATTAACTTAGCCTTAACAATTAATATATAATATATATTGTAATATAATACAAAATTACAAATGATTTAAATTAATATTAATATCTTGCAAATTCATCAAAGGAAATGAAACCGTTTTGCTGGACAAAGCGCCTGGAGCGATGCAATAAACATCACTTGTCCCCAGAAACAGATTCCACTATGAAAGCTTTCCATAACTTCAGCTACTTAGAAACACAGACTGGCCGAAATTAGAAGCATCTTTCCGGCAAATCCATCAGCTCCTAATTTGGCACTTGTGTCTCCTGACGCGCGAAAGCTATTCCGATAAGGTGCTAGCTTGGATAATGGGAATTCCTTCACTCCCGCAACTTGCCTTGAATGAATGGGCCACAGTGTCCATGCTGTCCCAAACCGCCGGCAATATACTTGACAGTTGGACGTTATCTACTTGATGAATCTAAATGGGCAACAATTCAGATGTTGCCCTGTAGATAAAATGGGACGCCAAGTGCCTTTTTATTTATTTATCGTTTTAGGCTCTCCGTAAAACTTTAACTGATCAACATCAGTATCTAATTCATGATAATGATAGAAAAGGAAAACAAAAATACTATTTTATCTGGTTAAGTTGAAAAAGAAATTGACTTATCTGTATCCAGCTCAATTTTTGGAAGTATCTTGTGTATTTCGAATGATTATGGACATATAAAATTTATTTATTTCATTTTATATTTTCTTTCCTGTTAAATATTTAATGACTGTAGAGATTTAATCGGCTAAAAAGAGGGTTTTTTTTCTTTCAGTTTTTTAGCTTAAATTCCAAAGCTAGTAGAATTTTAATTGAAATAAGAACTTGCTATGCATCTCTATAAAGTTTAACTGCTGAAATGAAGTATTTTACTAGTGATTGCACTTGAATCTTTATTTAACAAAGCTTAATTAATAAAATTCAATGAAATATTTCATATTTCCAGGATATAAATTATTACCAAATGAAATAAAATAAGACTTCATTAAGTTTAGACTATATAACGTGCTATATAGATGCTTGTGAACAAGGTAGCAAATTTAATTGCATAAATAATCCGAATTATATAAATAAATTTCTGTCATTGAATCTAAAATATGATTACATTTTTTAATCCTATTATGATATTAAATTGAAATTAATATTGATAATTCATATTAGTTTAATCAGTAATAAAAGAATGCGAATTATGAATGTAAAATAAAGCTCAAAGGCTTTGATATTAAATTCCCCACAAAAAATCATATGTTTCTGCACATATCAAACTTTAAATTAATTAATAATAAACATGTTTTTTCACACTTTTTTTCTAAATATTAAATAAATGCAATGGTTTTGAATGATAATAAGAGCTAATTGGTATATAAGATACGTAAATTAATTTATGAAATATGTAAATAAAAATAATCTATGAAGGTATTAAAGTGCGAAGGATCAATAAATATTCGCTACTTTATAGCATAAGAATTCGCTACTTTATAGCATAAGAATATTTTTCGTGATGAATGAATACTCTATCAAATTTGGATGTAATTATTTAAATATTAAATTGGAATAAAAGTAAGTACTATTTTAATCTTTATGTTTTTATGATAATAAAATGGAATTAAAAAATTACTTGTATTAGAATAATCTAAAAAAATATTGAGTTAGATCTTTAATTGAGTATCAAAGTTCAGTTAAATTTTAATAAGATTTGTATCTCCAAAGATATCTGTAAAATTTATTAATGATATTCACAAAAATCTCTATTTTTGTTAGATACAAAAAAGAGCTATAAATCATTAAAATCCTATGATGAATAGCTGATGTATAATTAAGTATTTAAGAAATTGCAAATATTTTTTTTTGTTTACCTAATGATCTTACTATTTAAAACCCACAGTAAAGAACATGAGCATAAGAATAAAATGTTTCTTTTTTTGATATGTAAACTTTTAATAAATTCTAGATAGATTTTGCTAAATATTGATTAATTATATTTCCAAGTTAAACAATAATGACTTTTTTAATTACCTGTCTTTAAACATTCTGATAAAAGATTTACTAATCAATATGGGACTTGTTTTTAATATTGCTGGAAGATGAAGATTCCACGTCCATACAGGCGGGAATTTCTTATTCTTAAATACAGCTGAATCAATATCTCTCTATTAGTCATACTCATTAGATGACAATTTGCTTCTATTCAATAAAATAGTTAGTTGCAAAATGTGATAAAGTATATCCCATATATAAAATAGTTATCAAATAAAGAAGTAGAGATAGGAGCAATCACACATATTTATTTTCACACGTCTGAATAAATCATTGTCCATGATTTGCGATTGTACTTTACAATCTATATTAGCTTTCAGATTTCCAAAATTAAATATATACATTTCCAAAACCCGCCATTTAAGAAAACAAATATATGAAGGAAATAAAATTCGAGTACAACATTTTGCCGTTTATATAAAAGAGTAAAATATTAACCTGGCAAAAAAAATATTTTCCTTTTGGTAAATATGTTGCTCCTATTCTACATGGAAAAACAAAATGATATAAAATCGCATTCCTTAATTTTTTAAAGCTTTAGCTTCTTATGAAAAGAAATTTGTGATATTTGATATTTTGTGATATTATCAGGCATCCGCAATTTTCCTAACTTAGTAAACACTTTCATTGAATTATGCAAAATATAACTAGCAGAATATTTTTGTTAAGAAATGGAAATTATTATTTCGGAAATTTGAGGTTGAAAGATTAAATGAGAGGATTATTAACAAAGTTTGGATATGTTTATATGAACCAAATAACTCTGTGTAAACAGGTTGATGATATAAATATTTACTTACCCGATACAGATTTTTTGATTATTATATGTATTTCTTTGCGGTTTCTAAGACGATGAAAAAATGACAAAGTTTCCATCATTTCTAAATTTCTAATGAAATTTATTTATTTTACAAACGAATATTAACAAAGTTTGTCTACAATTTTATAAAAAATAGATTGTGAATTTCTTCATTTCGAATAAATAACATCTTTAGAATTTACAGAAAACAGCTATATTAAAATCTTAAATTTTCTTGGAGATATCAAAGAATTTTTTTATCATATAATTCACGTGCCTGAAATTCACACAGCCGACTGCACAACTTTTAAAGATTTATTATTTTTTGTTAATTTTTTTTAGTGAAAATTCCAATTACTAAAATCTTATTTCACAATCCCTTCTAGTAAGCACATGATACTTCAAAATAATAGGATTTGAGGTAGATCCTTTAATTAAATAAAGAGCATCATTGAAATTTCAGCTTTGTTTGTTTTACACTCAAGCTTTAATTTGTAAAGACTAATCAAATAAAAATTCTTCTTTTTTTCTTGACGTCACATTAAATTCTATAAAATTAGTAAAAATGATATAAAAATTCTTATAATAGAGATATAATAACTAATATGGAATAAAAATATACAAAAAAGAAAAAATAATTAATAATTTGACTTTTATGAGTATTAATCTGAATCATTATATTTAAATATATAATCTGTATAATTAATTAATTAAAAGAATTAATTTTTTAATCAGTTTTATCAAGATTAATGATTTAGGAATTAATTATTAAGAACTGATACATTTTTTTTCTAAATAAAACTCTTCCAAATGAAACTGAAATCTAATATAGAAATGCTGAATTATTTACCAAAAATAATTATCAAATCATTTTTTTGCATTTAAAAAAATTTAATCATAAAAAATGCAATTGAAATAATATAACGAAATAGGAAATTGTGAAATATGTTTACCAGTTTCATCAAAATACCTTGGGCTTGCAAACAGAGCTATGAAAAAAGTCCAGAAAAAAAAAACATTCTTCAATACAAACAATTTACAAGAAACATTTTCCACTTCTCTGAAATAATATAAAAGTTTTAGTGTTCTGAGAAGAA
Source organism: Argiope bruennichi (assembly GCF_947563725.1). Lineage (NCBI taxonomy): Eukaryota > Metazoa > Arthropoda > Arachnida > Araneae > Araneidae > Argiope > Argiope bruennichi. The sequence continues at coordinate 90,600,342 of NC_079158.1, read as the reverse complement.
TGCGGTTTTAGAAAATAATAGTTAAGGACACGAAACTACAAAACATACTTTTCCAATTGCTTTGTAAATTTCATGAATACAAGAAAATTAAAAAAAATGCATGCAATAGAAAAATATACTCTTCCGTCGCTTATATACTAAGAATATACTTTCCGTACGCTTTGTGAAACTTCAAGAATGCAAATTTTTATAAAATAAAATCTATGCACTGGAAAAATATACTCTTCCTCATACAATGCTTCGAAAAATATGTTGCGACATAATGTGTTTTGAGATTTCAATGAATATTTGATATATAATGAAATACAATTTGGGAGGATTTCTCATTTCAAACAAAAGTGTGAGCATATTTTTATTCAATATAAATGCACTCTTTTGAAAAATAAAACATATTTTAATCATTTATTTATTAATAACTTTTGTTTTTTAATATCCTATTTAGAACTTTTAAATTAAAACAGTATTCAAGTGATAATTTCAAAAATTTATATTCATTCATTTTATTTTCATTTACGGATCAAAACCACTTGTAGGAGTGAACTTACTTTTCAGATAAGAATATAAATTTATTTCTCTCGCTGATAAGCATTTAGTTAGCAACATACACGGTTGGGAAAAAAATTCCACACAATCTTGAAATGTGAGGAGATTTTTTCAGCATCCACATTGTTTACAGTGAAGAAAGACTAATGGTTCATCTGCAGCTATAATAAAATCCATAGATTATAAAAATTCTAATGTTCTCTGGATAAAATATTCATCTATTATTTTAACAAAATAAAATGTTAATTATTGAATAAAGGATGATTAAAGCATTCAAGTGATGAAATGTAGAAACTGTAAACATAGGTAATCAGATCCCTATCTCAGGCTATGAGACGGGATCAGAGTGGATGAACTTGTAAAGGATTATATTGTAATTCAACAATGAATGGTAAATAATCTTTATTGGAAAAAGTTTAAAGAGTAATGCGTGTACCAATTTTGGAAAAGAATGATATCCATATGAATCAATGGTATTTTCATCCAGGTACATAACAGCTGAATTTTCAGAGAATTAATGGGTAAACAATAGGAGAAGAAAATCAACAGAGGAGATGAAAGATTATGTGAGTTGGAGAGAAACACAGTGCAAAAATCTTCATGGAGAAATATGTAAGATAAAAATTATTTTCATGATCATGACTGTGTACTAAGTAAAAGTCAATTACTAAGTACTAAGCAAACTATCTTATACTGTACTAACAAAAAGTCAGTCAGGAGTTTCCGCATAATATGATTATCTACTCTAAAGCTTTTTCATCGTCGAATTCGAGGAAAAACCAAGTTATTAAGATATCTTTATTTCTTTCTGCACTTATTAGTGACAGGTTTGACCTTAAATACTATAATTGGTATTACCTGTTTACAAAGAATTTGCTTAATAATAATAAATAAAGACTGCTGCTTATCGTAAACGTTTATCTTTCAGTGTACAATGAACCAAACTTTTTCAAATTTTCTTTGCATCATTAACATGAAACATATATATGAGTTCATAAAATAAGATAAATTAAGATTACGCAAAATTAATTTTAATTTTATTACTATTGGAATACAATTAATATTTTAATATCCACTTCTTTTATCATAATTTTATGTATTTAACGATTCATTTAAAATATTACTTGGCAGCATGCAGAATGCCATCTTTCATTTTTCAGTTGAATATTTATAGGGGAATATTTATAAGATTTCTGAATGTATTCATTTGCAAGAAATAGAAATTTGAAATGCTTTAAAAATTGGAATTATTGTTTGCATTGAATTCCTTTAAAAAAAGTCAAAAATTTTAGTAAGTGATTTTAAATAAAACTCAATAGTAATTACAAACAAAACATTGTAACTACTTATTTAAATTCTTAAAACAACTATTCATGTTTCTAAAATTACAATAATTGAGATTTGAAGCAAAATTTATTTAGTTTCATCCAGTTAATTTGTTTAGAATTTGGCTGAGATAGTTTTCCTTAATTACAATAAGTATAAGTATTTTTTTTTTTCTTTTCTAGTATACTATTGTTAAGCTCATAATTTTTTGTTATCTAGTAACTTCCGAAATACATATAAAAATATTGATTTAAGGAGTTCAACCAAAATTATATTTCAAAAAAATAAGGAAACACAAATATATTAAATATATTTTTTTTAATTTAAAGTAATGAAAAGAAAATTTAGTAGCTATATACTCCCTAAATATATCTGATAACCAACTAAATTTTAATATGTTAAAACATGGAAATTTAAACGGAACTTGGATTCATGGGATATTCACCTCATTCTATATATCTGACTATTTTTTTTTAATTAAATAATCCATAATAAAGAAATTTTCTCAGTGGTCGTACAAAATAATTTCTTTCATATGCGAAAGTCATTACTATCTTTCGAGTTTTAAAATATCAGGACATTTGTAATATGAATGCAACATCCTGTAATATAAATTTCAGTTTCATTCTTTCATATATATTCAATTATATACCATTCATTATTTATTTTTAACAAGTATGCAATTCTGTGTGTTTTAGGTGTCACATGTGATAAACTCGATCGCAGGACACTGGCATTCATTCATGAACCCCCTGAACACGTAGAATTTTACAACACAACTGGAGCTGTCATTCCGTGCACTGCAAGGGGTGATCCTCCCCCAACCTTACGTTGGGAAACAAGGGACGGTAACCCGGTCAAAGATGTTCCGGGACTGAGACACATTCGGCCAGACGGATCTCTTGTCTTCCCCCCTTTCCATGCGGACAATTACCGCCAAGATGTCCATGCTTCTGTTTACAGGTGCACCGCAGCAAGCACAGCTGGTGTCATTGGATCAAGAGATGTTCACGTGAGGGGAAGTAAGTAGTTTCGTTTGTGCCTCCAAGACATAAATATGGTGATTCTGTTTGGAATGTTTAGTACAATGTCCTCATCGATCCTCTCAGAAAGCATTTATGGTAGCTTGAAGGCAAATTGCGGAATTGTTTGAAAGTTGGAAATAGGTACAAATTGTTAGAATTTAATATGAATTTGCTCAACGGCATAGCGTCGAATGAAAATGTGAATACTTCTAGAGAATTAAATAATATAGTATTACATTGAAAAGACAGTGTACTCTGAAATAAGAAAAAAATGAAATTTTATTTTTACCATTTCCTTGGCAAAAAATATATGTTTATATTTAACTGAAGAAATGTTATAAAATGTATTGTTCAATAACATGATTATATGGAAGGCCTAGAGGGAAAAAAAAAACACGTTTTATTAATTTTTCTCAAATGATATTGTAATTATATTTGAAATGTTCCAGGTGTCTTTGTTTTTAAAGAAATTAAATACAATTGATAATACAGATTTCGGGTAAACATTAAAAGAAAATAGGGTATATATTTTATATTTCATGTTTTTTAGACAGTTAAAAGTCAATTTTTGTTCAGAAAAACATAAAATTCTTATGAAAATTTGATAAAAGTGCATACAAATATTTGTAAAAATTAACAACATTTCATTAGAATTAAAAAATCAAACACAAGTTTGTTTGTAAACACAAAATGTATTTATATTATTATAAAGAAGAAATAATAGAAAAAAATTAAAAATTAAGTCACCTATAATGTCTTGAAATTTAAAAATAAATTATGTATCTTTTAATTTTTTAAAAAAATAATATTTCATTAAAAAATCTTTTTAAAGAAATTTTACGTATTTTCTTTCAATTTATGTATTTTTTTCATTTGCATAAAAAATTTCAGAACTTAAGTGAATAATTCGAAAAGATGCCGAAGAGAGTCCTCATCCCTTAAGAAGAAATTGCGATAAAGCTGATACAAAAGAAATATTTTTAAGTATATCAGGAATTAAGGATATTTTATAATTTTTCTTGAGAATCATATGTTTAAATTCAGTTATGAATCAAATGAATTTTATTATTTAAAATCGTTTCGTTTCACGTAATTGAATTCAAATAATTGAAATTCAAAATTATGTGAATGTCACATAATTTCATATAATTGAAACTAATTAAATTTAAAATTTGTATCGTTTTAACATAATGTTAATTATGTAAAAATATAACAAATTTCATCTTGTAATTTCTTTTAAAAATAAATTCTTTAAAATTAGATCCATAACTATTTAAAGTTTATCCTTTTTCCTTCATTTGGATTTCATTATTTGTGAAAATATTTTGTATTTGTCTATGAAAAAATATCTCTCAATTATCTTTTTTTCCGATATCATGTGATGAATCCAATGTATCGATTCAAACAATTTAACAAATTTGTTTGATTTAATATCATAAGACACAGCATTCTAACATGGTATAAAAATTGGTGATACCTTTATTCGGAAAGACTGCAAGTCTTTGAGGACTGATAGTAACTTTTGCCTATATATATATATATAACTTTTGACTTTGAAGACTGATTTTTCATGACTAAATATACATATTAATAGCAGTCTCCATAAAGATTAATAAACAAAATAACTACTAACTTTGTTTAATTTATAATATTTTTATTATATTTTTTATACGTATACCCTGTTCCTTGTATATCAAGTATATATTTCAAATGACTGTATGTCATTGAAAATGAATATTGAACTAAATACTATACCGAATTCAATTATGGCGCATCTAAAAAGTAATCTATCTAATAATAGTGTTTCTAAGGAAAAATTAAAATATATAGCATAAATCTATATTTATTTAATGAATAATAATAGGCTATTTCAACTTCTAAAAGGAATTTTAAAAATTTCTGCTTGTAAATCTTACTACAATTATATTATCTTTCAATGAAATGTAGATTTGAATATATGCCTGAGGTATCCAAATAAATCTAAACTTTTTTTTAACTAATTATTGTTTCCGGAAATCTTCTAAAGAAGTTAAAAGAATCGTTGGAAGCAATCATTGCTGTTATATTATATTTCTAAAGAATATTTGAAATAAAATTTCTAAAAAATTGTTAGCAAATAAGATATTACTTGAGAACTGATAATTTTTCTATCTAGAGAGATATTTATTTTGCATAGGATTAATTTTTATTCTTTATCATTTCATTCAATTTGTATGGAAAAAAATAAGGCAACCATCGGATATTTCTAATTCTACAGTTATTTTTATTCTTATGTGCTCTTCCGTAATATCCGTAAATATCCGTAAAGAGTTTCTTTCTATCCTAACAAGAACACAAATAATAATTAAATATATATATATATATATATATATATATATATATATATATATATATATATATATATATATATATATATATATATATATATATATATATATATATATATATATATATATATATATATATATATATATATATATATATTCAAAAGTATATTTCATTAGTACGGTTTGGTTATAATAATCTTAATTTGATTAATTCTACAATGTAATTAAAAATTAAAAACAAATAATTTTAGAAATGTTCAGATTGAACTGTTTCTGATTACTTTATTTGAGAATATATTTTTTCTAAATAAAATGCAATATTATTTAAAAATTTTCCATCTAGCATTGATAAAACATCGTATTTAAATAGGAAATATAATATATCATATGCTTATTATAATAGTTAAACAAATATTTATGCTTATATGTTCTGGAGAATAACAACCTAAATTAAGGACCACAGAAAATTCCCAGAAAGTTCGGTGCTTATTTAGGATAAATCTTTTAAATTTTGCGAGGTTTCAAATTTAAGCAAATTTGAAAAAAATTTAGTATCGGATCATATTTTGAAAGTTCAGAGGAAACTCTAGCCTACAATTAATTATTTTATTTAATAAATACACCGATCCAGCCTACCCGATTTGGTGTAAAACGGATAGTAGTACATTGTGTTAATTTGATGCAAAATCGTATTATATATTCACCTCATCCAGAACAGAATGGCGATTAATTGCAATTGCAAAATTAATAATTATAAACAAAATAAAAAAAGAACTTCCAGACGAATTATTCATACAAATCTCCAAGACCAATGACATAATTGGGTAAAAAGAGAAATAACAAAACAAAAGTCAAGAAATATCTTTAACTACATAGGAAAGACATAATTTTCAATAAGACATTTTTGAACGAAACATTCACAAAATTATTTCGAAAGCGAAAATGGTTCCGTGTCAAAAATTAAAACATTTTTATACATAAAACTAGATACTTCCACAACTAAAACAGCAAGGAACAGTGAATTTTAAAAATCATTTATCAAATTATTATTATCTCTTACTGCTGGAGAAAGACGGATCACAATTTTCTTATTAAAATAAGTTTAATATTCACAATTTTTATTTCACAAAATTGACAGAAAATATTTCGAACTTATTAAGAACTACAATGTGATTAATTATAGATTATTACCAATATAATTGATTTTAGTTAATTTTAGAAAGGTGCAACTTGATTTTTAACTCATACAAAAACTGCAACTTAGAAGTGGTTAACCATTATGAAAGTAATTACACAAGTAATGAAAGGGGGAATTACACGGTTCATAGGTTTTCAGTCCCAAAGTTTGTAAGTTCATAAGATTTTATAGCACCTAAATGTAGAGTTAAGGAGATTTATTGAGGGAATAAAATATAACATTTATTGAAACCTTGAATTTTGAGCAAGTAAATTTAGATGTTTTTCAACAATTATTTCGAGGTTTTTGTTATAATTTTGATTTAAAATAAAAGGGCAATTAAACTTTCGATTTTGTATAGAATACCATTTCCATACAGTGTGAAATACTTTATTCTTAAATATAATTAATATTATAGATGAAATGATGTCCAGTCGAAAAGATCTATTAATGATTTTGATGTAATCTCAAAATTTGATGATTTCAAAATATTTTGCGGACTTCAGCTAGCTGTTTAAAAATATAAGACATTTTGATATTATAACAAGTTACAACAAATACAGTGAAAAAATTAATATGAAAAATTTATAAACAGACTTGATTTTCTAGATCCATAGATCTACCGATTGCTACTATAATTCTGCTAACTTGCATGTATAAATATCTATATAAAATCCAGTTTTCTAGTAGTTATAAATATTTGCTGCATCTCATCAACACCTTCATCTGTATTAAGCAATGATTCTCGCAGATTTCATAAAGTCTTAATCTAATGACGTTAAAGTAAATAATAAATAATATAATAATTTATAATTTAATATAATAATTTATAGTAAATAAAATTATTATAAAATGATAATGTGTATTTTATACTAGGCCTTTTTTTAGGTTCTGTCATTTTCTTTAGCATAAAAAATTATCATTATTTGATAATGATAATTTTCATTATGAAATAATGATTTCATTCACTATGTTGATTGAAATATTTACGACTTTCAATTTATTCTTCTTGAAATTTTACAATTTTTTTATATTTAATTCGTCTCAAATTACATACCTTAATTATTACCATTAAAGATTCAACATTTTCCTGCTAAATATAAAATATTCTAGCAAAGACGTCACCAAAACCTTGGATAGTTTGCTTATTATTTATAAAGTTCTAATTTTGACTTTCAAGTATCAAAGACCATTATATTCAGTACTTCTAAATGAAATCCCACTTTGTAATTTTATATCTATAACGTATATAAAAAGAAAGGAATGACTAAATATAAAAGGCCTTTTCAAATTCATTATCCTTGTTCATTGCTTAAAGATACTTTTATTCCTTTTATCTCCTATTCAAAACTAATGGCATCATTTCCTTTTGCAATACAAAATTTTAGCTACGCTTTTAGTTACATTACCTTCAATGGTAAAAGAAGAAAAATTACGGAAACGGAAATGGATCGTAGAAAGTGTGTTTGGAGAAACTTTGAAAAGATCTAATAAAAGTCAAAACTATTCCTTTCAACTAATTAGCCCTTTGCAGCTGACACATGCATATGAAAAGGCATACTTATCTAAATTGGGTCCTTTTAAACTTCTTGTAGAAATTCGTTTTAAATTAATAAAACGATATTTTTAAATGGTTATGAAAATGAAGGGGAATAAGGGTTGTGGAGTTGATAAGTAAACTAAAAGAGAAGAAGTAATGTGATTAAAAGCACTCGGTAAATATTTTTTTGTCCATTTAAAATGCATCGAAATTTCGAAGTTCAACTAGCTAAACCTCTCAATCTATATAATATGAATAATAATAAGCAGAGTTTCATAATCGTGAGGAACATGTTGAAGTTATAATTCATTCGAAAGCTTCATCAAATTATTACTAATGTTTGGTTAATTAGGAATAATATTTTTTTATTTTGATAAATACTAATATTTAATAATTAATACTAATTATTACTAGTGTTTGGTGAGTAATAAATACTATTATTTTTTCTTAAATTTATAATTGCAAGCTGAAATAAAAGGCATCTTTGAAACGTTTTTTAATATTCGAAAGAACGAATTTAATTTTATGGAAGAAAATTTATTTTAATTATTTTTTTATGAATTTTAAGATAAACATGAATGAAAGTAAGCATTTTGATGCCGTTTATGCTTGGTCTTTAATCCAATTTCAAGCTACATCTGAGTGAATGTATACATAGTTCAATGTACAAATAAGATCAATACATATAAGAACAATAAAGAAGGTAATAAAGAAGGTCTTCTACATGAATGTATACACAGTTCAACATTAAAAAGAATTAATACTTGTAAGGGCTATAAAGAAAACAGTAAAAAAGGACTTCTGAGTGAATGTGTACAAAGTTCAATGGACAAAGAAGGTCAATACTTCTAAGAACAATAAAGAAGGACATCTGAATGAATGTATACAATTCTTCTAATGCACATGAAAAAGAACAAATACTTCTGCACACAATACGCCTGTCCGTAGAGTGCTAATCGTTGTTAATCAGGTAAAGATGAATGTGAGAAAATGTGAAAGAAACTGAGGCCATTCTTTTCTGATTTTTATAAATAAAGGTCAGTTCAAAATAAAGAGAATAAAAAATCTAATAACATTACAAGCGAAATTTAGGGCATAATTCATTTCAGATCATACAGGTCCTAAAAATGCATGTGCAACTAAATCAGTTTTTCATATCTTTGAAGATCGTGGTGCTATTTTTATTTATTTTTATCAACTTGCTATACATTTCCCTTTACATGATTTTGATATTCATGTTGAAACAAATTTTCATAAGTTAGATAGATATTAAGTGATTAAAAATCAATTTAATTCACATAATTCATTATTTTCTACATTTACTGCAAATAACACATCTGAACAGCATTAATTAAATATCAGAAATCCTAACATTCCAACATATTTAATAAAAATTTCGTATCAAAAATAAAATTTCATCTTTATAAACTTCATTGATTGGCTTATTGATTTAGAGGCGAAATTACAATACATGGATTTATTAGCTGGGTAACCAGACTGGTGGACACTAGCATTAAGTGAGCGCATGCATAATGCCATGCTTCATCTGATTTATAAGCTTCTATATAATCATACTTGGCACCATTTCAGTGAGATATGTTCTAAAGATAAATGATATCATCAACTGCTCCGGGCATAGACAACCCCTAGTGTAATTTCATAAGCTAAGTAGATACCCTATCATAACACATTTGTCTTACTACTGTGTTTAACTTTGGTAATCTTGGTAACTGTGTTTAGCTGAGCTTATTATCAGAGCTCTCTTAATTTATTGATTAATTAAGGGAGTTAAGAAGGTGTTGGAAGTTAAATAACTGCATAATTTGATCAAATTATAGTTCTTTAAGCACTTCTAAGTAACAGCATTTTAGTGAATTGCAGAGTATTATAGGAATATGCACTATGCAATTATTACTTATACTTTTAATTGGTACTAAGTACATATAAATTGGTATGAAATACTCAGTGATTGTTATTCGCATTATTAGTATTTTATTCATTTTGACCACACTTTTATCAATAAAGAATTAGTCGATCAATAAATATCTTTATCTTATTAAATTGGACGAAAATACGTTCTGGTAAGCAATTTTTAACTAAATAATAATTAGTAGACTCAAAGGTTTTTCATTATTAAATATATTAAAAGTATTTATTTATCTGTTCATTTCCCAGAAAATCGTTAAATTTACATATTTATTATTTTCTATCAAAATTAACAAAATATAAATTGCTGGGAAAAATAATTTCTAATTCATCCAATGAAAACTTCAAGTAGTGGCAAGTGCTTAATTTTTATATCAAATTGTTTTAAAAACTTTCAGATAATTTTCCGTTTATAAATTATAAAGAATTATTAAACCATTTTGAATATAAATATCACTAATCTTTTAATGGAGAAAGAATTAGATGAGAGATCTTTTATACACATCCAATAAATATTTACTGAAAATAAAATGGAAAGCTCATAATGGATGTAATATAAAAGGATTCTATTATCTAATTTAAGTATCTATATACTTTTCATGTTTAAATAATTCATGTTTAAATTACTAGAAGATACTTAAGTGCTCTAACATTTATTTAATCTGAAAAAATATTGAGTGGAAATAATTTGATTAAGTGAATTATCTAGTTGTAATCTGATTTATCAAAAACTATTTTTTATCTCCAGTTTAATCAAACATCATTTCAAATAATGGAAGGTAACCTGATATGTTTTTGTTGAAACAAAATTATATAAATATAATTATTCTAAGTATTAAGGATATATGAAGTATTGCATTGAATATAATTGACTTTTTTATGCAACTATAACAATAAATTAAAAATTAAACCTACTTTATTCTATAAATAATGAATAGTAGAAATTTTTTTATACATTGCTTCATTTTATTTCTTATGAATTTTTATGCAGATAAATATTTTTCACATAAAGTGAAATGCTATACTCTTGATTCTTAATTTTTTGTAAAGAATTTTGCTTTAATAAATAAATACTAAAGTATGAAAGATAAGATAAATATCATCAGATACATGGTAATCGGTTTAAGACTTATGGACTTTTCAATTAAATACAATTATCTTTTCTCAATTGAATTTCCATTGCTGCGTCTTATTTTTTTTAATTTAAATAATAGTATGCTTTACCGACGAAGTGGGAGATAAATAACTGTATTAAAAGAGACATTTTCATTGTTTTAACAATGAATGTTTCAGTTTTAAAATATATATCCATATGAGTGTAAGAAGGGATTTTACAAACCCAAATACATACAAAATTTAATAATGGTATAAAGAACACATTGAATAACTTAGAAATGTAATTTGTTCACCACCTGTTATAATTCTTTTATTTGTATAAATATCATGTTCAAGACGCTATGCTTTACTCCGGAATTCAGAGCCTTTATTTAGTTGGCACACCATCTTACGGTCGTCTGTGTTTAATTATCATTGAACATGAAGTCTGTGAATACTGTTTTTTTTTTCTTTTAAAATTTGGCCAATAGCAATATATATATATATGGCGTGGACGCTAATGAACTGGGAGACATTATAAGAATTTAGTTATTTGACTCAGGAATCGAAATCGTGATCTTTGGTGTTTATTTAAAAATCGCTTATCTATGTCCCCCAATGATTTACACAAACTATATTTATCAGAATCTGAATGTGTTTGAGAGTGATGTAGATATGATTCTGATTTTATTTAGCTAAAGTTACTGCTTCATACATATGTGACTACAGGAATCAATATAAGAAACAATTCTTAAATTCATTTGTGCATTAGAACAGAGAATATAATATTGTTTTAATACGTCTGCATATTGGTCATTCTCGATTCATTCGTCGGCATTTATTAATAGATAATAAACAAACTTGTATTTGCCCTAATTGTAATAGTATTACCTACGTTTTTGGTATTATGAAATAGTGCCCAATACATAATTGATCATTTTTTTTTTTCAGAAAATTTGTAATATACTATCTTAATTGTTGGAAATGCACCATATGCTCATCTTTACTCATTTTTAAAAGCAACTGTATTTTATAATTTGATTTAATAGATTATTTTCTATACCTTGCTCTTAGTTTAATACTGGTTTCGCCGTTAATACAAGAGCTTTTACAGGATTTTTAACTTCAGATTTACTTAAATATAACATACTTAAATATATAATACAATAATCCAAACAAACTAAACAAAATCAAATGATTTGTGTATTAGAGATTAAACATTCATTTCCAACTGCTGGAATATTTAATATACATAGGATATTCTTGTTGCTGAGGAAACATCTTATTTCAGGCAGTTTCTTATCCAAAACATTAAAAAGTTGTCCTTAAGAATTGTGTGTTTGACCAGAGGATTGCAGTGTGTACGTTATTCTTATTTGGTATTGGTAATATTAGCACATTATATCAACAATTGAATCATGTTTCTGTTGTTTAAAAACTAATGAACTAATATATCTATTTAGACATCGAATTTGCAAACGATAACATATGAAAAATAGTTTTCATTTATAAATTCATGTGAAAGTTTTCATTTATACTAGTAATAAAAATATGCTCCTTCCACCTTTTGACAATTTATACATTTTATTTCAAAAAAAAAAAAAAATTAAATGAATATTCTTTTTCTTTGTTTTCAGCTAATGATTTTTTTGGTTGTTGTTGTTGTAAAAAATGTTTCAAATAAATATGGATAATTTTTGTTCGACAAATTAAAACTCTAGAGTTTTCATTTCTAATTTTCACAAGCATCAAAATTATTAACAAATATAATGTTGTTGCAATAATAAGATATTTATATATTACCCGCATTTGACGACCAGTTGGTTCGAGTTAATAATCGCTAAAATTTTGATTCACATATTTTGCATAAATTAGCCTCGATAGCTTCTTCACAGAATTTTTAAGTTTTAAATTTTAAAAATAATATAACTAACACAATTACAAAAGACTTAAACCATTCTGTTTATTACATATCTCAAATTTCTTGTCAGTTACAGGAAAATTTTAAATTTAAATTAAAATGATTAAACTTGAATTAATACAAAAATACTTTTTTTCTGAAACCAAGCATGTTTTATTGGAGCTACAGAATAATTATCAGAATTTGTGTAATATTTCTAAAAATTATTCAATAAAGATTTATCTGATTTACCATAAAATTCAGTTTCTGATTTTGATTTCAAAAGTATTTAAATAACATAAATAATAAAATTTTAATTTTTCAGTCTATAAATATGCTTCAGAAACTTTTAAAATCTATATTTCAAGCAATACTTTAGACTTAATAATCATATTCTAAGAAATATTCTTGGTACTCCAACATTAAAATAAATAAATAAAATGCTTCTATATGTTATTATCAAGTATAATCGAATAAGGTAATCTAATATGTTGTTTCTGAATTGTAATGATGAAACCAAGTTTCCTCCACAGTAAATAATTGTCCGAGAATTAAGATTTATTGCGCTTCATTTGCGCCAACAGAGCGGTGCAAATACTCAATTGAAGAAAATTTTGGTACAAATAAAGAAAACGCGGTATCCAGCATGCATCTAGTTTGTGCATGCATAAATCTCGGTTCAATATATAAGAAACAGGTTCTTTAGATATGTTCTTAGTTTCTGCTGTATTTTTAACTTAGAATCAAAGGTTTGCTAGCATCATTTGTCATTTTTTAGCTGTGTTTCGTCAGTGATTGCAATTTTTTGCCGACCTGAACGTCATCGTCACCCAATCTAGTAAGGCCACTTTTAAATCCAGCTTCCCAAAATTACATAGTAATAAATATCGTTGCAGATTTCCTTACGCAGCGTGGATCCAACTCCTCGTTAATCTTTTTAGGTGCATTACCTACCAAAACCAAGTACCTAATCAGAGCCAGTTACTAGATTTTTCTCAGAAACAGACACATTAATTCATATAAATAACTGTCAAACAAAAAAAAAAATCATTCTCAAAGTAGCTGAAATTTTGGTTGGGAGTGATTAAAGGACACTCATACAAGTTCCCTCTCTTTGGGTGATTCGGGTAGTCATTTTCAGACCTATGTCGAAATATTTCAGACAACTACTGTATGATCTGATTATTGTGTGCATGATTCTTTCTAAAAAAGAGAATCTCATAAAATTATAGCGTTTCAAAATAAATAAAAAAATATCTTCATCTATTTTATAAATTTTATGATAACTTTTATTTTTTTTTATTTGTGTTGTAAATTGAATAGATATTAAACAGAATCCTGCATTAGCTTTCAACAGTGGAAGAAAATTATGCAATTTAATTTTAAGGAAACATTGCTAATTTCTTTAGTTTCACTTTCAGCAATGAAAATATTGTTGTTAATAAAATTAATTGTTAAATATTTAAATCTAGACTAAAGAATTTTATAGCAACTAAATTAAAATAATTGAAAATAACATTTCTCAAATTTTGAAATGTTGTAAAATAATGACGGAATATTTTCATCATTTATCGAGGAAATAAGTCAAATTTTAACTTGATTTTTAATTAATTAATTTTCTAATTAAAATTTCGAAAAAAATCACTTTTAAGTCTCACATTCCTACCCAACAGGACATAATTGGGCCAAATTTGATAAATGTATGTCAAACAGTATGGCCCGTAGATGGTCTGGTCGTCAATGCATACAAGTACGCTCATAGTCATCTTTGTTATACTTATAAATAATTTGAAAGTAAATTACTACATGAACTAAACAATACGAATTAAATATCAGTTTGAAATAGTGAATATACACGAACTGAATGAAACTCAAACAACATACACAAAATGCGTGTTAGGAAAATACATCTTGTTGGGTGTAAAAAGAGCTAGATCCCTCATTTAAAAATTTGGTTCAAAAATACTAAACCTGGGAACTAAAAAGTTCTTATTCCTTCATTTTTCTTAGAATTTTTTATGGACTAATTGCCTTTATTCTCTACCGATTAAATTTGTTTAATTATTATAGAACAATGGTTATAATAAAATTTCTAAAAGGTTTTAGGTGATTAGAATTCCCATTTCCTATTACCCAGATAGACTTGGCAATATCAAACATGAGGTGGAAAAGACATTCAAAGGACATTCTTCTCTGTGTTATGATAGTTTGAAAAGGCTGTTTTGTCCAGACATCCTTTTTGTTATCTTTTCACAAGTCGAAATCTAAGTAGCTATCGATATGGCGATTTCAATAGCTACTTAGTCAATTTCACTATAATTGATATATTGATACATTAAAAACTTTCTCATCAAACAAAAACAATCTTAAAAATAAGCTTCAGATTTTATTCTTATTTCAAAAACCGTAATTTCAAATTGTATAAGGTTGTAAACATTTTTTAATTCAAAATTAATTTTATCGAACCGTAATCATAAAAATCAGAATAATTAATTATTTTTCATCTTCATATCATTATAAACAAGTGCGTTTTGTTTTAACATCACTTTTCTTTTCATAAGTGTGCTGCATGATTCCATGCAGTATAAAAAATTATGAAATAATTAAAGCTATGTAATAACTCTTTGTTTATTTTATGACTCATTCCACGTATTGTTCAAAGACGTAACAAAAAACTAATTGTTCAAGTATAAAATATATATATTTATATATGGATATATATCCATCAAAATAGGAGCTTGTTCGAATACTTAAAGCTAATAATCTTAGTTGAATACCAAAAAAATACATTTAATGAATTTTATTTTTAGTTTAATTATGCAAATTAGTTTTTATTTAATTTTAAGTTATTGAATTACTATTCTGCATCACTTTTTAAAAATTATTTCGAAACAGGAAAATCTTTTTTGAAAAAATATTTTATGTCATTTAAGTAACCATTAGGTATGTTTATTTTTCATAAAATTCTTATGAATATATATATATATATATATATATATATATACCACTGTGTTAAAATATGTATCGCTCGATTTCTTAAAATTAGATGATTTAAAAATTATTAAAAGGTTTATAGAAAAATACTTTATTTTGCAAAAAAGAGAAAAGTGGAAATTTAGTACAATTTTTAATTCTGTACCAACAAATAAGGAGAAAAAGAATGCTTAAACATAAAAATGATTCATTAAAATTTATAGGAGACAACAGAATATTTTTAATGATAAAAATAAAGTGAACCTGTTTGAGTGAATAATCCATTTATTGTTTAAAAAAAGATATTCCTTAAAAAAAAAGGAGCTTTATTTATTCAAACGACAAATTTATACTCCATATTATTCATTGCTCATATAATCGAAATCCTATTTCTTAATCGTTTATTTATGCATTTAATCGCCAGAAACATTCAGTAGTTTAAAAAAAACTGCTTTTATAATTGTGTAAAATTATTCAAATTATTATTAAAACATTTAATCTGTATCATCCGAATAAAAAGCATTAAATCTTTAAAAAAATTCTTTCTATCAAATTTTTACTATTAAAATTATTTACTTAACGTTTGCGGAAGAAAATATATTTTGGGGAAAAACTAAAATTCTTTCATGTCTTAAGTTTGCAATTATTCAGAAAAACCAACTACATGTTTTAAAAAAATACTTTCATTATATTATTTAAAAATTTTACGTTAATCGCCTTCAAAAAATGTAAAATAGAGTCAGTTTTTCTTTTAATATTATTTCCATCAAAGCTAAGTTGTTCATTTATTTTAAATTTATCTCAAAAAACATTGATAGAAAATACTAAAACATATCTAATTTTCAGCAATTTAAAATTTCCAACTTGATTGGCGGAAAAATATGGAACTTTTTAGATTCTATTGTGTGTTATATTAAAAGAAATTATTTGCATCTTTTATATGAATACGACAAAAGTTAAGATAATACACACAGACATGCACGCACTCACACAGACGCACACATATATATATGTGTGTGTGTGTTTATATATATATATATATATATATATATATATATATATATATATATATATATATATATATATATATATATATATATATATATATAATATATATATATAATATATATATATATATATATATATATATATATATATATATATATATATATATATATATATATATATATATATATATATATATATATATATATAACTTATATATATAACTTATATATATATATATATATATATATATATATATATATATATATATAAATGTTGCCCATTTTAATCCTTCACCAGTCCCATTTTTAATTTCAGCTCGATGACAGCTATATTAACGAGAAAGGTACATAAGTCGTGACATATTTGCTGTGACAATCTGCAGCTCCACATAGTAGCAAATTCCGAAAATTTTATTCTTCTCAAAGCGGTGTGAAATAAAGAAAAAAAAATGTCAAGTATAAGTTTGTAAACACAGATAAAAGGGGAAAATTTAGTTTCAGACAAAAATGACAGAAATATACTTTTTCGTTAGAAATGACTCAAAGTAGATTTTCAACAATATCGCTACACTTCCTTTGACGTATTACTATGCTTGTTCTAGTGTACCAAATGATATGATAAAAATTAGGAGAGATGAAATTCAAACAGGCTCCCAAATCTTCATCGCAGGCGACGAAGAGTAATTCAAAGACTTAAAATAATGGTATCTTGTGATAATTAGCTTTTTTGCATAATATTTATCACCTCAATTATATAGAAGGCGAGAGAGAACTTTACTTTACTTTAGATATCGAATTAGAATTACTACATACTAATTATTACTTTAGATATCGAAATTTTGTTCGTATCATTAATGTGCATAAGTTGCCATTTTTTACTAAATTGATAGTGTGCTACATCTTTATGATATACATTTGTTTATCATACACTATTTATGAAATAGGAACACAGATTACATCTCCTAATCGGAATTAATTTTTTTCACTAGGTGGCATTCTAAGTGGTGAAATCTCGTACTTATTTTACTATAACTAAACAGAATCTTCATGAATATACTTACCGTCTTGCTGAAGTTAAGCAAGTGTGTTAGAGATTTAAATGGGCATTCAAGATGTAAGAGTATGTGAAAATGAAAACTGGTTGAAATGTAAAGATGTCTTAAAGTCGCTGTGACCTAAACAGTCAAATTATATTAATCTTGACGCATATTTCCTTAATTGAATGAAAATGACTTTATGCCATTGCGTATTCTACAACTACTCTTCATTAGTTAATCGGATATTTTTTTTAAGCTGGTAGAAAAAAAAATGCAGTTTACTAAAGTTGTAGAATTTTATTCCACAAAAGAGCGAAAAAATTCTATATTTTATTAGAATAAAAAACCAAAAATGCTGCAATTTTATAACAAAAAAGCTTATTCCAATAGATCCCAATGCATAATAAAAATAAAAGCAATTAGACTACTTTTTTATTAATATTTGATTACGAAATCATTAATTTATACACCTATTTAAAATGGTATTTTCGCTTAAAATTATATAGTGAATGAACAATATTTCTTGCTTAAAAAATTCGAAACAATTATTATTAATACTATTTACAATTATTTGTCTATAATTAAAATATACACTACTGAACCCTAAAATAAATCCATCATTTTATTTAATATTTGTTGCTTTACCCCTGCGGTTTTGTTTGCTTTATTATTCAAATGTAACTTTTGAATCAATGTGACCGGAACATTGATACAAATTTAAAATAAATATTATATTTTAAAATAAATAAAAAAAATATTTTCATAAAATATACCTGATATAATATGAAAATAATTTTAAAAAAATCTAAACTAACGCTTGTGTATTTAAAAAAAAAAAAATAGAGCATTTATTTACACCTTACCTTGATATTTCCTATTTGAACAAAAATATCTGATGTATTTTATTTTATAATTCTGGTACAGTTTATTTAATTTATTATCATTACTTGATGGACACAACATGAAAAGCTCACACATATTATTTCAACATAAATTAAAAATGGAAGTTGATGATAAATCATTTTGTCTTTTATTCTGCAATCTTTAGAGTATATTGGGCATTCCGGAGAGATATCATCTTGTCTTTAATTTGCTACTGGATTAATTCTTTTAAAAGCAGTTTTCATTTCCTCAGAAATTATTAATATTCAGAAAGATGCTTTTCAAACAAAGGTATAAGAAAACCACTTGTAAAAATTATCTGTGGTTAGCGTTTTATTTTTTTATGAGTGTTGTCTAATATCATATCCTGGATTTTTATGACCAGTAGCAAAATGATTTATCAAAATATATTGTATTTACGAGAATGATGTTCCTTTTTAGAATGTAAGTAATAACTTTTGTGATATTTGTAAAGTAAAAATTTCAGCTATGCATGTCTTTGATTGTCATTTAATAAAGGACCTCTGGGTTTTTTTTGATAGTATGAAAAAGGGTGATATCCATTTTAGTCCAAGTCGGCCTAGTTTATAAAAAAAATCTATCACATGTACTACTGTTCATTGAAAATTTACACGTAAGATCATTTGCAGCTTGTAACGGCTCCTTTTTTATTTCCTCGTTTTGATCCAGGTTCTTTTCTATTAAATATATAAACCTTATAATAAATGAAGTTTTCAAATAAATACGATGTTTTTATTCTATATTTATATGGTTTATCTGGCATATATTTTTTACCAGTTAATAAAAGAAATAATTGCTCATCTATTGTGTCATTTCCCTATTAAAAAAACAATTCTGCGTGATTATGTAGAAATTGGTCCCACATTTCTTTAACAGGGGAAACTTAATGTATGTAACATGTTTGCTGACAAATAAGTTCATATTCAAATGAAACCTTTGTAGAAGTTTATTTTTATCATTTCTATTTTAATTAGTGGCATAATGTGCATTACATTAAGTACAGTGACCAGACATTAGTATCGTATCATACTAATCCGGTTTTTACATTGATAAAATTTAAAAAAATAAGTAAATTTATATAAAAAAAAACATTATTGACTGAGAAAATATATTACTTATAATTATTTATGAAGCCAGAAAATACCATCGTTTCTCAAGAGTAATTTAAAAATGTCTAGGCTCAAATAGATTCGAACATGATAAATAATGCATCCTATAGAAATATAATACCGTTTTGTATATGAATTTATAAAATTCGAATAATTAGCAAGTCACTCCATGAAGAAAAGTTATTTAAACAAGTATAATAAAGAAAAATCTTTTATATTCACAATATTTGTGGATATATAATTCATCAGTTTACTAAAACAACTTTAATAATATTCAGTTATTTATTTGTTTTTACTTATTTCATTCTTCATCTGCCTTGTTTTACAAAATATCAATTTAAATTTGCAGTTTGTATTGTATATTTTAGAAATGTATTGCAGTATAATAATACAACTGAAAAATAACATACTCGAAGATGGTTATAGATTTCTGGTAACATTTGTACTGAATTTAAAATTAGAGACAACTTAATTTCATCTTTTAAGCTAAAAAAACTAGGTGTACAATTTTGGACAGGTAATGAAATATAGCAAATAAATAAGTAATAAAACTTCAATACTTTGAAATATTTAGAAATAATGCAAATAAATTTCATGAGTATATTATTTGTTAATACATAAAATCATCCAAAAAATTAAACGTAATTATGTAACAGTATCCTGTGATTTCGATATATTAATGAGCAATAAATTACTGTGAAGCTGATATTTCTCTACGCGCAGACTATATCAGACATGTATAAAATATCATTAATGACATAATTATCAGATTTTATCAAACTTTTAATCTACTCATGAATTATTTAAATTATTTTATTGATGTTCTTAGAAGTTCATATGACATAAAAATTTCAATCCAATTTAGCATTCATAAGAAAAATTCTAAATTTAATAATTCTTAAATTGCTTAGTATTAGATTGCCCACATTATGTATTACTAAAAACATACACTTTTTTATATATTCGATTAACTTCTAATAATTAAATTAACTTATGAGTTAACAAAGACTTTATTAAAAAATCAATGCAAGTCAAATATTAACTGATTAATTATAACTGTAAATTACCAAACAAATCGCAAATGTTGGGAACAGAATGTTAAATGTAAGTATAAAAAAATGGAAAATATTTTAAATAAAAGTGAATGAATTCTATGATAAAAACCTGATTAAAAGAAAATTGAAAGTTTAATGTATTTTTCTTTATTAAAAATACTTAAAATCATAAGTAAAATATGTAGTATACTAAAAGTAAAACATATTCGCAGGATATATTTCGATTATCATATACTAACGAAACATTTTATTTTATTTTCATCGATAAAAATGATTAAAATTTGCACTAAAGCGTCAGAGTTTCACAGAAGCGTAAAACATTTCGAAACATTTTTCTTCAATACAAAATTTAGTGAATTATCTTAATGAAAAACACTGGAACATTTTTCCTCTTATGTATATTTTAGTTTGCATATCGTTTTGAAGAAACTTGAGAATATATGTTTCAATTCAGACAATTCGACAATTATTTGAATTCAAGCAATTTTTCAAGCCAAAATTTAATAAAAAAAAACAATGAAAGCAATAGAAAAATATTTCCTCTTATGTTTATTTTTAGTTTTCCATATTACCTTGACGGAAATTTGAAAATATATATTTCAATTCAAACAATTCAGGGATGAAATATTAATTTTTAGAAAACATATACTATCCATTTTCATATTAGTGAAAAGAAATTTAAACAAAACTGTAAATCATTTTTTAAGATTTTAACAACAGATTATATAACTGATTATTCCATGTCTTCACCTCAATTATCTTGTTTGAAAAAAAAAAAAATCTGAAATGCGTTTTCCAATTTTTGTATATGATCCCTTATTTCGCAAAGTTTTCTAACAAGTAAAATTCCATTACGTTATGAAACGTCACGGAATACCGATTTCGAAGGAGAACACTGTTGTAAATATGTTTTCTATTTTGGGTATTTTCATCTTAAAATCTCTCTTCTCACCTCAAAACATCTTTTACGAGGGCAACATTTTCATCGAAATTTTCAACAACAACACGACTCTTTCATTAAAACTTTTCCCGAAATTTTTCATAAACATAACATCTTCTGCTCACAAGATTCCTGTTATGCAACATGGCCTTGTAGTTGGAGTCTGAATTCTGAAAAATAAATGTATTCTTTTTCTCCAGCTAGTTATGCCATCAAACTCTCGTAAATTCTTCGAACTTTCTCATCTATAAGAAGTCGATGAAATATTTGTTTTATTTCACTACTGGAGTTTTACTTCGAATTTCCAGTACTTTTATAAAGAATTAAAAATCTTAAAACATATTGAGTAATTTAGGTTTAAAGGATATAAACATGTTTTTAAAGTACGTTAAGTTGTTAATTAATATGTTTTCCTTGCAGAAATTTATCAGTCGAAAAATATTAACAGTATTGAAAAGTATATTTATTAATCTTTTAGGGATATTCTGGCTTAGACAGGTCGATAATGTATTAAAGGAAAAGTCATTAGTATTTCATAAAAGGATTTTATAAAAAAAGGAATTTATAATTATCAGTTCACTTATTTAGTCTTTATACAAAATTAGAGCTAAGATTATTTTATCAACTGATCGAAAAACGAAGATTGTATTTTTTCTAATTTTTACAGCATATACAATCTAATTTGTAGTTAAGGAAGCATAATCAAAGAATAAATTATATATTTGGATATATGATGTAGAATTTTGAACCATCAATCCAAATTGATAAATAAAATTATAGCTATAAGTTAATTTATGTCCCATAGAAAGCACACCGCAACATCTATAGTGTTATTTCCAACATTTTATAATGTAAAATATTATAAAAGAATAATATTGTAAGTGGACAGATATTTCTTATTGATAGGAATATAAAGAATTATCCATTTCTCATAAATCTGTGAGTAAATGCTTTTAAATTTATTTTTAAAATTTTATTATTAGTTTTAAGTAGACTGTTGCTTGCTTAAATTTATACTAAAATAAAACACCGCGAACAGTTAAACACTTCAGAAGAAGTTCTTCATGATTGCATCAAATAATAAAGTTCATGTCATGTTCACACATGCTCATAAGCATACATTATATATATTACGTTACACACATATTTTACGTTATATTTTATTGTTTACGAAATAAATTCGGTTGATTTGTAATGTTAGAAATTTAAGCATGTTAGAAAAAGTTCATATTAAAGAGGTTTTTTTTTAAATATTATACAAAAGTTTACCTTAACAAAAAAAATTACTTATGAGAAAAAATATGAATACGTCAATTAATGATCGAAAAGGATTAATCTTAACCAACATGAAAATTTTTTTTCAAGCGATTTCTAAAAATATCTGTTTCGGAATTTAATCTGTTAATGGCAGTAGTTATATAACTTAGAATTAAAATTATGCTTTAAAATTGTAACCCAGTGATTTATATAATTTAATGATGTTAAAATATAAACAATTTAAAATAAATATTTGATATTTTGAACATTTTAGCATCTAACGAGAAATTCTTTTTGAACTAAGACTAAGTAAATTTGAAACAGTTTTTTAGTAAAACGCTCGGCACATTAAGTAAAATAATTTACTGACTTTTCAGATTCAATTTATTTTTGTATTTTATTTAAATAATCTGTTTTTGAAGATAAATTTATCTATCAAATAATCAAAAAAAATAAATTCGTTCGTTAATTTTCTAAGAGTAATCGATACCATTAATTAAGCAGAATTATCCTTCCACATAATTCAAATCAGTTGCCATTCTGAAGTATAAATTTTTCATTTTAATGTATAGCAATCTATCAATAGGACAATAATAGTGTCCAGAGAATATGAAGATTTCCATATCACGATTTACATTTACTGAGCACATTGTTATCGCCTTTAGCAGTCTTCAGATTCTCCCATTTAGAGCCTAATTCATTGACTGCGCTTCCCGTCCCTCTACTTAAATACACATTTGGATCGTATTTGCCTAGAAACTAATTTCCGGTAGTGAAGGGTAACCTAAAATGCCCGATGAGGACTTCATATCACGTCACATTCAGAAGCTTTGTAGTGGCTCTGATGTTGAATGCTTAATCTGCGTAACATGTTTAGGTATTATGATCTGTTAAATCCGAGCGAGGATTTAGTGCATGCTTTCAAAGCAAATCATTGGATTTGTCTACTATTGAATAAGTAGATCGTCTGCAGAGCACATTAAATGAAAGAATGGATAGATTCACCAAAGGCATTTGGTCATTGACTGTAAATGCACTTGGTGAAAAGGAGCTATTAGAAGCATTATTAGACACTAGCTTTCCCTATTGAGTTGAAATATCGTAGGTAAACAGCAATTGTCCTGATGGCCGTATGGAGATTTCAGGTTGAAAGACGTATTAAAGTTGATACACAGGATATAGCTATTAAATGTACTCAAAATCAGGGCATTTTTATTAAGCTAAAATATTTTTCTAATGGAATTATAATAAGATTACTATTATAACGACTTTTTTTTATTTTTTTGCCAAATAAACAAAAACATAAATTATCTTCATGATTTATCACATTTTTACGATTTTTTATAACACTCTTTAAATTTTATACAAGGCGCTTTTATTCTTTGGAAACTTGTATATATATATATATATATATGTGTGTGTGTGTGTGTGTGTGTGTGTGTGTGTGTGTGTGTGTATGTGTGTGTGTGTGTGTGTGTGTGTGCGTGCGTGCGCGCGTGTGTGTGTGCGTGTGTGCGCGTGTGTGTGTGCGTGTGTGTGTGTGCGTGTGTGTGTGTGTGTGTGTGTGTGTTTTGTGTGTGTGTGTGTGTGTTTCTTCAAATATTTCTGTTTCTACTAATATATAGAAAAATACATGTGTTGTGTATGTATGAGTACAAGCTGGTGCACTGTACATCAGACTGTTTCCATAAAAGATACCATACTTGGCCATACCATAGCCATTTAGTTAATTAAAATTAAGCGAAATAAATTTTGATGTTTCCCCATGACAAATTCTGAAGATATAACACTTCAAAAAATGATTATTTCTTCCAATTAAAATTCAAAATCTACATATTTTTTTCCATAATACTAGGGTTTTTTTTGTGTAAAGTTTCTTTTTCTCTTTATTTTTGAGTAAATTTTAAAATAAATTTAATTGATTTTTTTCAAATAAAGCGTATTTGTTTGATTTATTTTATTTCTGAAGCAAACACATGTCAATTTCATTGTTGCTTTTT
The DNA here is from genome assembly GCF_947563725.1 of Argiope bruennichi. Classification (NCBI taxonomy): domain Eukaryota; kingdom Metazoa; phylum Arthropoda; class Arachnida; order Araneae; family Araneidae; genus Argiope; species Argiope bruennichi. The sequence continues at coordinate 90,575,202 of NC_079158.1, read as the reverse complement.
AATAATTAATACTGATTGGTGTTGATACTCTCATACATATTTGACTTATTTTTCAAAGACAAGTGAGTTTCAATATAAGGCAAATTGTGATGAAAATTTTGAGATCTCGCTATACTTATATATTCAAAAAATAATTATATGTATAGTTGTATGTTTTGAAGTTAAACTTGAATATTTAAATGAATAAAAGTTTAACTACATAAGTTAAGCAATGATAATTTTCCTTTTAATTTTTAAGTACTATTGGTCTTTTCTTTACTATAAGTGAACGTAAAAGATATATAAGGAAACAGACCAAAAACTAGAGAAATGCATATGGCAATGAGCATAATGGCGCAAAAAAATTTATAAAATAGTATAAGCTATATGTTTACAGAAATAATATTTTAATATCAAGCCATTAATGCCATGTTGCATGAAATATTTCACAAAAACCATTAATCCAAGCAAACCGATTGATTATTAAAGGCAACCAATGTATATATAATCTTTAAAAAAATCAAGAATATATATATTTTCTATATATATATTTACTTTAAATGTATGCATAAGTACAAACATTCACAGAAAATAAAATTTATGTTCTTTTACATTTAAAAAATAGAGAAAAAAATTCTTGTAATAAAAAGAATTTAATGATGTAATTCCTTTCTTTTGTCCTTACAAACAATAAAGAATTTAAAAAAATATATATAACATATTAATAACATTATATTATCATTCTAACTCTTAACTAATAACTTATTATATTAGCATTCTCATAAATTTGTAACTTTTGTCTTTGCATATATATAGCTTAGAATTAGAATAGAGTATTTATTACTAGAAAAATCAGTTTTAGCTAGAATATTTTTATAAAAAAGATTAATTCCCTTAAAGCTTCAATAGAACAATTTTAATATTAACTTTTCTTTCTAATAATCTGATTTAATATCAATTGTTAATAATAGTGTCATCTACTTAAATATCTAGTTATGAAATTAGCAATATCAATAATCAATTATAATTATTATTTGATTAATTCGAGATCAATGAATATGGTAAATTATAAATAAAATATTTAAATTCAGAAAAGCTCATCTGTCTGATAATAATTGCTCTAAGGTAATGATGATTACCTTAGAGCATTTTGCATAAACTGAGTAATTATTATCTCGTCTAGTATACTTAAAATTCTCTAAATTAGATATTCATTGACTATCATTTTTTGCACCTATTTAAATGCACATTTAAATGTGAAATTCTTTAGACAATTTCCGATGGGAAAGGGTAATCTAAAAGATCCGATTCATATCATGTCCCATTCAATAGCTTTATAGTGAGTCTCACGCAGAATGTTTAATCTACATGCATATTTGAGTATTATTAAATGTTAGATGTGTGTGACATATTAGGCTATGACTTCAAAATAAATCAATGGATTTGTCTACTATATAATAGGTATATGATTTCTACGGAATATATCAAATGAATGAATAAAATATTTCATCTGAGATATGGAATTAGATGCATGTACACTTGTTGGGAAAAAATTACAGAACTTCATTAAATATTAGTATTATTAATATCATTTATTTTTGGTGAATATCATTTAAAAGTTCAGAATAACGCCGTTTCTCCTTTTCTTTAATTCAGTACTGCGTAGAATCCATGAAAAATTATTATTAGGAAATAGATCCTTAATTTTTTTATCGACAACCCTCAATTCATCTAAAATACGATGCAATGCTCACACATAATGCATATCCATTGCTCGTCAGCAGTTAAATGCCGGAATTAAGGTGCAAGAGAAACGAGAAATTCTGTTGAAACATCGCAAAAACAGCAATTAAAAGTTAATTAGGCAGATGGTTATGATTTCAATGACAGTTTAAGGTTCAGAAGGTGCATGCATACAAAATTAGAGTAGATGCTAGGAAATTAAAGTAATCTATATTAAATGTGTATTTCAATTTGAAATTTGAAACTGCATTACTTAAGAAACGAACCGAAATTAATTAAATTATTCATGGAAAAATTAATTGAAATAAAAAAACAACTAATATTCCAAGTAAACCAGCTATTCATCGAAAGTGGTTATAATCAAATAGTTAAAGGTAATAATTTGAAACAGAAAAACATAGCATATTTTTCCCAAGGTATCAAAATGGTCGCTGTGGCCTGGTGGTAAGGTTTCCGATGCAAGATCTCATTCTTCCAAAGAACCATCATCTAAGCGGATCTGGTGCACCTTAAATCCGTCGAGGCCAAACGTTATCCCGTCGGTGTGGTGTGAAAACTTGAAGAGAGGGTGCCATGTCAGATGTCGTACTCGTCAGCTGGCTTCGGTTCAAAATTATGAGGTGTTGCCCCAGTGTTAACCCCAGCTTTAAAACGAGAGGTTAATATAGCTAAACTAAACCAAGATATTAAAGGAACCTATATAATATTCTGTCAAAGAAGAATTCTAAATGGATTTGATATCAAATGGTGGAAATATATTCCTTGGAATTATTTCATTTAAATTAAAATCATGTAAAATCTTTCTGAAGATTCACCTTACCAAAAATTATACTGAAATTCTAATAATAAAAAGTACATTCAAATTCCGACAACTGCAGAAAATTTTGAACAATCTCAAAATAACTATAAAATAGCTATTTCTAAAGCTCTGCAACAGAAAATAGAGCATTCGCTCCACAAACCAAATGCAAGCCTTTTGCAAGGAACCGGAATGTGATACATTGCACTCAAGAACGACTGCGACAACGGAGCTCATCATATGACAAGGGAGTGTCTGAATTGTGTTCAAACAAAACAAGGCTGAAAGTTTAAGGAGGAGTGGGATACATTTTCGTGCCTTTCGCAGCATAGCGTTTCCTTCTTCGTGACTTACGGAATCCAAGAAAGACGGATAGTTATTTTGTTCAGAGCATTCCTTTGCGTGACGTTGGTTCGTGACTTACAGTTTATTCTCCATCTTATTTCTAGAAAAACTGGAAGGAATTTTTGATGATGAGCCTTAGGCAGTGTGATTTTCGAGCGTGACTGAGTTGAGTCAGTGCTAATCTTTTCGCTGATGTGTAGGCGGTAACAGGATGTTTCAAAGTTGCGAAAAAAATATTATTTGTCAGATATAATTACTTAAGCTCTTAGTTTAACAAATTCAGCAATAAATAATTAGCCTTGATTTACGATAGAGTTATTACGTTAAAGGAAGGAATGGGTAATATTTTATATTTTAGCAACATGAGTATTAAATTTATGATAATTCTGGTGGTTCATAATCGTAACAGGTTAAAATTATAAATACACATGTTAGTAGTATATTTGATATAAATCTGTTAAAAATGGATATTTAACTTTAAATAGAATAAATGTATCAATGATTTTTTTATCATTTAATAAAAAGTGCTTTCAAAGTAAAAAGTGCTTCAAAAGTCCTTGCATTCAAAGTGCTTCATTTCATTTCTATAATTTGCTGAAAAGTTATAAACGTCCAGCTTTAATCATATAGCAAGATTCTATAATGAAAATAAATGCTAGATATTGAAATTATACTTAAAAATTTGTCTGAAAATATGTAAGTTAATCTAAGAGGAAAAAATATCTATAATTTTTTTTTCAATGAAGTACATTATAATATAGGTACAGAGAAATATCTGAATACAAATTTTCAAAATGCAAAAACAGAACTTAACGGTGTTATTCATTCAAAAGGAAATAATGTTTTCGAAATAGATTTCAGGTTTAAATATTTTATAAAGATTTGTTTGTATATTGAAATATGCTCAGACATCAAAACTTTCTAGTTGCAATACCCATTCTTTCCTTCATCCTTTGAATTAGTGCTAAAATATTTGCTTGATTATCAAATTTCTTTGCTCTAGATCGGTCGATTTTTCAAGTAAATAATATATTATTTTTATAATGTTAAATTAAAAGTTCATTCCCATTTCGAGAAATAACATTTTCATAAGCAAGGAATTTCTTTGAAATTGCAATATTTAGGAATTTTCTCACACTTTCACTTCAATTTTGAATTTGAATTAAATTTGACATGTCATAAATTTTATCAAAATTTATTTTATAACTGTTCTGAAAAGAAAAAAAAAATCATAAATTTTAATAAAATTTGCAAGATAAGATCATTTTATTTGATCTATGAATTTGAAATAAAACTTATAAGTAGTATTAAACTACACAATTTCTTTTATTGCATTACAATGCATTTGCAATATTTTGCCAAAATAAGCTTCTGTAAAACTTTCCTTTTCTGGCCTTTGAAATTCAATGGATACTTCAGGATAATTAATAATTCCTTTAAATTTGTTTTTTTTTAATATAAAGGATCAAAGATTCTTTAAAAAATTATTTGGAAATATCGCTTTATTTTCTATTATTATTTCGGCCTTTCAGTCTAGCATTAATAAAAGAATCTTATTATTTGAGCTTCGATATAGCTAAAAATGGATTCCATTTAAAAAAATACTAAAACCATTAGTATTTACAGATAAAATATCAAAAGTAGATAAAAGGAAAAGTTATTTGAATTCTATTTTTTAAAATTCCCATTTTGATAAGAGAACAAATGAAAAACATAAAGATAAGATAATTATATTCAAAATGTTAACAAGAAATATCACAAAGTACCTAAAATTATTGTAGCTATACTTGCACACCTTGAAACTATCATACAATTTCCAGTGCAAAAAAGTAATAGTTAAATAAAAAAGTAGTATAAAAATATTATATAATTTTCGGTAAATTGAATATGATTTACGAACTCATAATAGCTTTGTCTTGAAGCTTCAACGATTGCTTTCAGAGAAAAAAAAATTTAATCATTTGAATGTAATTGCATAAAATACTCGAATATCAGAGTATAGAAAAAAATGCCTTTTTAAAAACTTTTTCTCAGTGGGAAATTTTGAGAATTTGGCTTTTGTTCTGATAACTCACGAATATTGAATTTAATACTCATCAAAAGAAAGTGTCCCAATGCCAGGTGAATGTGAAAAAATACGATCCGAATAATTTTTGAAATAATTATATTAATTTATAGTTCCTGAAGTATTTTATCGTTTCTTAATTTTTGGCAAAAGTCAGTTTAAAAATTTAATCTTTGTAATTGTAAATTAGCTATTATAAATAAACCTTGCAATATTTAAAATTCTTGATTCTTTCTGACTCTTTATAAATAAGAATAAAAATGATCTATTACTCTACTTCTACAAAATTGTAAACACATTTTTGGATATTCAAGTTCATGAAGGAATAGTATTATAACTGATTAAATAAAAATTCTTGGTTTTTAATAAATTGGAAATCAAAATTATTGTTTGTGCATGTGTAAAACAATACAAATTTAAGATTTTTGAATTTCTAATTGCATTCCTTTCTCTTTTTCTTTATTTATCAAAATTATAATTATCATACTTATAAGACATTTTTTTAATTTAACGTTACAATTTTAAGGTAATTCAAAATTCTTTGCATTTAACGACTTGTATTTGATTTTGTAAATTAAAATCAATCGAAAATTATCAGTCATTTATGTAAATATTGTTCAATGATATAAATTTAAAATTTGCAATTTTTCAGAAATGGAAAATAAAATTATAAAAGAAATTCATATTCTGATATTTTTAGTTATGAAATGTCTTATTCAGTTTATTTGATCATTCTTCGTCACTCCATACGCCGAAAAAACTTTTTTTTAAAAAAACCTTTACACTTTAAATTTGCTGAATTTTAAAGTGAAGCAGATAAAATATAAAATGGAGATAAAATCATAGCGATATTTGATTTTCACAAAAATGAAGAGGAACAATTAGCTTCTCATAAATTAAATGTAATTAACAGTATAAAGCCGATAGCAATGCTTTTTCGTGCATCATTTATACGGCAATTATATTATTTTTTTCATTAGACTATAAAGTCTATGTAACTCAATCCAAAGATCTGAAGATTCAATTGTCTCTTCAAGGAAACATGAAAGTGGCTCAATAACTCTAAGTATTGGACGTCATAAAAGCGACATTTATTACCTATCTAATTTAGATATACTGAATTTAATTAAGGATTATAAAAATAGGTATCTCTAGAAATTTTGAATTTGCATATTTCTCTCTGAAGATGGTCCATTCAAAACTGTTGTATATCATTTATAATATTAAATTTTAGATGATTGAAATACTCTACTTTGAAAGTAGAATGAGCGTTCCCAGAGTTTATTCTCAAACTCTATAAGCTCTTTTTTTATGTGGACAATAAGTTTTTAAATACATAAATTTTCATAAATCTTAAATTTTTGTATAATATCTAGTATTTTTTTCAAATGAGAAATACTCAGAGATAGAATAAGTTTTTATTATACTACAAATAAATATTAGTAACCTACTGTTGTTATTTGAGTTTCATCAGATACACGTTTATGAAAAATATCTAAGCAGCCATGGATTTCTGGTTAATTATTATAATTCATTTCATTAGCCTTGTATTTGATGCATATATTTTAAATAATAAGCAGCCGTGAGTTTCTCTGGATAGTAAAAATAGTTTTTTAAGTGAAGATTTATAAATCTTATCGAAAAGTTCTCAGATTTATCCTTCGTCATATTTTTTCTAAACAGAGCATATAGTAAATAATTAAGCCTCATGTTTGTCAACTATAAATTCATCTTCAAATTTCTTAAAAACTCGAGTAATGCGTATTTTGAAATTTCAAAATGCGTGCTTTTTGAAAATATTTTTTTTATAATTAATTTTTTTTAATATTATGTTAAATATACTCATTATAATAAATATTATGAAATTTTAAAATTGAATTTTTTCTGGTTCGCTACCATATTGCATAAAACTACAGAATCAAAAATTAATAAAAATTACCCGATATATATTTTTAAATAGCTCATTATTACCAAGAATATATAAGCACATGAAAATTTGCTTCCGTTTCAAAGGGTAAATGAAAATTCGACTGTAAAATTTTCATCCTTTCACGCCTAAATGAAGGGAAATGAAATCAGAATGCCAAAAGAACTGTGAAATAATTTGAAATATTCTGTAATAAGCATTTATTTTTCTTTATACATGAGAAACGAATGTCAATTTTTATTCTTTAAATGTAATCAACATGCTTTATTTGGTGTTTTTCTTTTAGCTATACGTTATCCAGCAAAAGATTTCCAGTTGTTTTGAAATTAAATTTTTACTAATAATTTAACTGAATGTCTCAATTAAGAAAATCATTTTTTTTAAATAATGAAAAATAAGTATGAATATTTTTGAGAATTACGTTTCAAGTAATCAAAAAAAATCAATTCATCTCTTAAAATCATATTTTAATTGAAATGCATATTCTTTTATTAAAAAGGGCTATGTGACTATTGTTTTGAAAATAATTAAATTCTGAAACATATTTAACGTAAAATAAAGTGCATGAATTTTTATGTATAAAAATAAAATTTATAAATTATTATTCCCTCATTAATTTACATAAATATAAGCAGAAAAAAGAAGCATTAACACATAAAATTTCTAAAAATGTCATTTTTGGAAATTATTTATGACATGAACGCTTCAAATAAAAATTATTTAAGATCATATAATTAAATATAAGATCTGTATATTAATTTTATATACACATACATTTATTTATATGATAAATAAAAATAGTAAATGCAACGCTTCCAACATGATGCTGTTTTAATGGGAATGTGACACACCTTTGTTAAATCTTCCTCAGGATAAACTGTCGTCTAGGGTTAGATTACGTGACATAGGGAAGTGCGTGCAAGTATAGAGCAAGTAAATGCATTCCAGAATGCTTCTCCTCCCCGCAAAAGTTCCATCTAGCTCTATTTTAGACGATGGCTAGACTGCTCACTCCTGTAATGTCATAAAATTAACTGTAAAGCTCTCAGAAAAATGTCACAATTTCTAATTCTGGTCCTTTTCTCAAGTGGTAGGGTTCAATTGTTGATTAAAATAATACACTATTCTTTAAAATGTTGAATATATGCATATATATTACTTTTAAGCTTCCTTACAAATTATTGTTTTCATGTTTTTATTGATCTACTTATCCTATTTATCTTATAAAATTTAAAAGACATCGTTTTTATAAAATTTAATAAATGAAAATTAAAAAAAATACAAATAAATTTGATATAAGATTCACTGCGTCATTTGATTGAAATCAAGGACAGAATCCCACACTTAAAGTTCGAAAACATTATTAAGGAATACAAAGTTAAATGGAAGAATTGAAAGCATTTAGAAAAGAAAGATGATTTAACACACCAATCAAAGATAGATGACAAACAATTTTAGGCTTTTAAATTTTATTAATGAAATGAATGTGAAAAAGAATATATATATATATATATATATACTATCAGATATTTGTTCGGTATTTATGGCTGAATTATCAGCCACAAATATTAGAGCTGTATATAAAATCTTACAATAATGGGATAACTATAGAAGTCCATCAGATTCAAAATTCAGTCATATGACTTTTGAATCTCAAAATGTAAAGGAATGTTTATTTTACGGTATGCAAAAATTAAAATAATTAAATATCACAGAGGAATTTAATGCGTTGGGTAAATACCATATGGAACAAATAAGAAATGAAACATCTAATGAGGTTGCAAAACTCGGAAAAAAAAGAATATACGTGTATTTGAAATTCTTTATTCAAAAGTACAAATTAAAGCTAATTTAAATTCAAAAACTAAACCTTGGACACTATAGATGATGTAATTTTGCAAAGAATAGAAGAGAAAGGAAAATTTTTATTAAGTGAAACTAAAATAATTAATTTTGATATTTTTTATTAATCAAATTATTTTTTATTAATCAAATCCTAATTCCTTTTACCAGACATGTACCTTCAAAATGCACCTTGAAAAGTTCTTCGAGGGTGAGTGAGAAGTGTAACTGTAGAGTGAGCTGTCGAAAGCAATGCTAAACATCTTTTGGAGGACGGGATCTGGAAGTATGAAAGAGAAATTCTGAAATTAGATAGGAAGGCTCATTTAAAACTCTTCCTTCTGTTCCTTAATTTTCAGAACGTTTCAAAGAATACTCCTAATAAACGCTAAACTTTAGAATTTTGGAGTGTGGAACATATTAAAATTTATTTACTTTTTTTATTTATTATATATATTTCGTTAATTTTGATGTTATATTCTATGTCTTCTAAAACTAAAAGTTAATATAAAATTCCAATATAAAAATAATTATACAGAATCTGTATAATTATTTTTATATTGGAATTTTATATTAACTTTTAGCTTTAGTTGCTACTCTTAGTTTAAATATTTTTCAACATTTTATGAATTTCATTGAATGTTAGTAGGCATGTTTCATGCTTTAGTGTCATGATACTATGTTTTTATGTGTTGTATCACGTTTACTTTGAAATTCTTCCCAGCGAGTTTTCATGCGTCATACATCATTTTTGATAAGTAGGAAAAACTACTGATAATTAAATAAATAAACTTAAATTAATGTATATTATCCATTTACTTCTCTTACATTATTTGGTACTTCTAAAAGTACTGAATCCTTTATAAAATATGTTGGTATTACACAGAAAAGTGATTTCAATTATAAATTAAAATGTATGAAGGAAACAGCATAGTTTTTATAATGACTCGGTAAATAATAAATTTTTACGAGTTATTTTTAAACTTGTATTGTTTCATTATAAAATATTTTCTTTAATAGAAACTGAATCAAATAGGTAAGAAAACGCTATACATTAAAACAAATTAATGGATACTTTACTCCTATTCAAATACCAATGGCTTACTCTCATAAAGCATTAATTGAAAATAATTTAATGATAAATTGACACAATTTTTTTATAATTTATTATTATATTTATTTCTAATATTTACATTTTTTAGCGTTTGGCATTTCAATTTTCTTTATAAAATAATATTTGTAAAAGCGAATAAGGAAAGAGTATGAGGTCATTTTTTCTGTCTCTATTATCGTTCGTAATCCGTCTTGCGTATTTTCAGGAATTGTCAAATTACTAAGCCAGAATTTAGTCGGTTACATTAATGTTCAGTTTTGAAGGGTTTTTTTTTAACATTAATTTTCAGTTATAAAGGCTTATTTTTAGATTGATCCCCCGATTTTAAACTGCTTCGAGATGACAAGGCAGACATATAATTTGACATTTATAATATATAATTTGGCATTCTTATTTCTTAATCTTCATGTTTAAACCGATGGAGAGATCTATAAAAGATGGCACTCGATTTATAAGGAACCAGGCTAGCAAACATGGTGCTTCATAAGTAGAATTGTTTTCGGAACTGGAATTCTAAGGGACGTTGGAAGCTATAGACAAATAAGACACTATAGATTAGTTATTTAATCTAAAGCACAATACCAGTGAAAGGTCAAAATATAAAATTTGTAGAAATCCTATTTTTCAGCTCCCTTGAAGGAAATAATTTTTTCCGATATAGCATTTTAATCAAGATTTTTACAAACTTTATAGAATAATACGTAATTTTTGTATATTTTAAGCACATGATATCCTAATTTTCAGTACTATTGACATGTCAATATTGATCTGATGAACAATCAAATACAATTGTTTGAATGTTTTCTAAATATCCATTTCACCAAAAAATTTGAAAATTATTGATAAATTTGTATTTGAAAATACTTATACTGAAAAAATATTATAACTAATAAGATAGAAATGATATTTTTATCTTAAAATTATTTTGATTTCTTTTATACTTGGCTTATAAAAACATTTTTTTTAACAATTTCAAAAACGTAGACATATCCTGAATAAATCCCAACTCACTAAAAGAGTAGAACGCTTGCATTTAATGACATCGAAACAAATGATGGTTTTATTTTATAGTCCCATTTCAGTATATCTGATACAGAAAAATACATTTCGTCATTATTTTCTTTTATCTAGTTGAAGTATTCTTATATTTTTGTGATCTGTCTAGAAAGAAAAATTCATCGTGTTTCAGAATTCTTGTACAAATACACAATGTAAAACCAAAGTTAACGTCCTGAAAAGAAAAGGAAACAGATTATTTGTCAAGTATATCGTGTCTTTTTTTGTGTGTTTTGTTTTGTTTTACTTTTTCCGCTTTTTCTTTTACGACCGGAATTTTTCGAAGCCATACAGATGATGCAGTATAAAAGGATTTGTGTCAGTAAACATGCTTCACTCGGTTTCTGTGTATACACTGTTACCAGTTGATAAAGCGGTTTTGTATATCCTTGCTTTTCCGATAACAATGACTTCAGATTTTAGGCATTTATTACGAATCCTTACAAAATCCAATTTTAGAGAAATTTTGGTGGATGGGTTTGATTGCTTTTATTTTTCTTTTCTATTCCAAACTAATTACTTCAGAAACCTTTTCTATTTGATTAATTTACCTTAGGTAAAAGATCAATAAATTTAATCATTGGTGATAGGGAAAATTAAAAAAAAGCATTCTTTTTTTCTATGAATAAATCACCTTCTCTTTATAAATAATTCATATTAAATAATTACTATTATATTCACGTAATTAAGAGAAATATGCGATTTTTAATACAGAATTTATATGTTTGAATATAAACTTTTAATGTTATGTGTCATAATAGTTAGTTAACTGCAATATGCCAGATTTAATAAGTAACATGATATATCTTCAATCTACGAATTTTCCAAGAGAAACAAAAAATGAATTTTTAAATACTTGATGTAAGTATACAATCTCATGATAATAAGAGGAAATGAAAACAGAAATTTTCCCTATTTGTCATGAAAAATCCAGCTTTTTCATCCTCTTTCAAAGTGTGAAATAGTGAAATAAATGGTACATATTAAATTATTTCTGGTTTTGCTTTTTAATTATCAGTACGTTTCTTGAATATTTACTACATTAATAATGTAATTTTCGTATAAAAATAATTGAAACGTTTTTGCAATAGAAAACAATTTTTTAATCAAATTCAGTATATGCAAGGCATTTTTTTTTATTTCCTGAAAGATATTTTGAAAAATTTGTAATGAGATGTAACATTCATTAAATTGTTACTTTTGTTAAATAGTTTCCTATTTAACAAAAGTATTTTATCTAAGATTATTGCAGAACTTTAACAGTATGACATAGATTATAAAATAAGTACTTCCCCGAATCGTTAGAAATTCAGCCTTATGTTCGATAATCAACATGCCAATTTACTTGCTGTAATTGTTCCAATTAACTTGCTAAATATTTCCTTGAATGAAATAGGGTACTGCGCGCGCGCGCGTGTGTGTGTGTGTGTGTGTGTTTTAATATATATTATTCTTCAGATCTTTAAAAAGATCACTGTAGTTACAATATTTAACTAACTAATTTCAGTTATTATAGATTAGATGATCCATTAACCATTCGGCGGAAATATCAGTTGCATAGAACAAAGACAAAAGGTAGCTCAAATAATATTTTACATATTCTGTGAATCTTATGTTCCCAATGCTCAACTATTCACATTTTATGCAAGGCAATCATCCTATTTATTTTTATGTCATGTGCATTTCTCCGAGCAGGAAAATAATTTTCTTCCGTATTCCTAAAGTTATCAGAATCTGCGTTTTGTTTCGATATTCTCTCATGATCATTTAACAAAATTTCCTCAATATCTGATGAATCTAAGCTGTTATCATTTTCAGCATCAATAAGAACATTTGCGTGAAGATATCTGAATATATGTTTCCCACTTTCGCCATAGCTATAGCATTAAATGAATCTCAAACGCTAGCACACGCCGGTATTAATTTGACCCTAATGTTACGATAAAGAAAAATGGTATGCAATATTTGATTGTTTTTGCTTTTCTCATCTTCTTCTGGCTTCCTCTGCAGGTACAGAAATTAACAGATGTAAAATTTTATTAATTCGGAGAATTTCTAGACAAAAGAGAAATGCCAAGATCAAAAACACCCGTGCATGTATTGACGGGTTTAATAAAGTGTGATACATTTTAAACATTTTTTTTGCAATCATTTAAATTTACATCAGATAATTCGTCTTCTATAAATTCATTTATAAAGAATTCCAAAATACGATACTATTATCATATTCCCCGTAGATGAAGCGTATTATCTTAGGAGATAGATAACCCGTCTACGCTTAGGAGAAAAATAGCCCGTTGTATTCAATATTGAAAGCGAATGATAACTGAAACTTAGAATCATATAAATCAAGTTATTTATCATAATAATTGTTATAAATGAATCGGGCTGTGATGAATGAGAAACGTATATACGATTTTTAGTTGAATTGCAAAATAACATCTTCTTGGTTAACATATATTCCTCATTATTCCACTTTTAATAACATTTCATTCATTCCTTATTTTTCATTCCAAAAAGAATTACTTTTTCATTTCATACGAAATCACTAAACTTTAATAGGATTTTAACTGAATTTTTGTATTTTATTAGCTATACTACGCTTAGAATTCAATACAAACTACTATCAAATGATGGTGCAGAAAAAAAGTCCACAACATTGATCCAATCGAATCTAATAAATATTCATATTTGGGCCATCTTGTTGTTGTTGCTAGTTACCTAATGACAAATAAAATATTACCTGTCAGAAAATGCAAAATAACAACAAAATAGCGTTTTCCCTATGTACATGCAAATATTCCTTCGATGCTAACGAGTTTTAATCAACGGATTTTAAACATTTTTTTCTCGATCCTTTAAAGAAACATTAGATAATTTGTCCTCTATAAATTCATGAATTATAAATAATTTCAAAACTTTATTCCGTTATCATATTTTACATAGATGAAACATGATATATATACTCTTAGGAGACTTGCCGAATTATCTCAATTTTTTATATCGATTACGACGTATAACTCAACCTTGGAATCATATCAATCTCTTCATCATAATAATAATTACGAATGTGTTTGTGATAAATGAAATCGATAAATGAATCGAGACTGTGATAAATGAAAATTTATAAAAGATGTTTAACTATGCTATGAACTTAGTTTTGATTGACATATGTGAATCGTTTTTTACCTTTAATAAAAATTCATTCCTTTTTCTTTTTTTTCATTACGAAAAGGAACTATTTTTAATTCATTCGTATTCACTCATCTTTAATAGGATTGTAATTGAATTTTTGTATTTTATTAGTTACATTATGAATGCAATTCAATGCAAACTACTGTCAGAGGATGGAGCGGAAAAAAATCCACAGCATCGATCCAATCGAATCTAATAAAATTCTCATATTTGGGCCATCTTGTTGCTAGTTACCTAATGACAAATAAAATATTACCTGTCAGGAAATGCGAAATAACAACAAAATAGCGTTTTCCCTCTGTGCATGCAAATCTTCCTTCGATGAAATTTAATAAGCTAAAGGGGTGCTCTGTCGATCTGGAGAAACAGCAATCGGGAAGTGGAATAATGAATGATGAAAGTGACGGTCTACTTTATTAACTTAATTAAGTTACCGTTTTCCAAGAAAGGGAGGGGGGGGCTCTGCATCGAGGGAAATCATAGCTTCTTTTCAATTTCCCATCATGGTGAAATTTCGAGTAACATGCTAATGAATAGTTTCTCGCTTTCAAAGACGCTGATGAATTTTGGGAAGGAGTACTCGGTTCAGTGCTGATTTAATTTATTTGTCGCCTCCACGTTGGGGCGAAATAAAATGTTTCTGTGATCACGGGATTGGGAATTTGTATTTCTTGTTGGGAAACATCAAAAGGTAAGAAGAAGTGAAAACCAGAGAGCGTAGCAAATGGAGTGAGCTTCACGTTGTTTGTGACTGATATCGTAGAAAATAATTTTGTTAAAATGTTTGAATTTTGTTTTGAAATCGCTAGGTAATTTTTAAGTGCATTTGTATCAGGAAGGAAAATTAGTGTATCAAAACATTGATTAAATGTTTAAATATTCATTCACTCTCCTTCTGGGTTGTGGTAAAATTTGTGTTTATTGTGGCAATAAAGTTCATAAATATGTTATATGAAATGTGCATATATATTCAGGAGAAATTGGAATATAAATAGGAATCATTTTCCTTCGAACAGAAGAAAAATATTATTCTGCATAAATGAATCAATTTCTTTTTTAAAAAATTACCAACTGCTTTATAAATATAATAAGGAAGGAGGAAGCTAACTAATTGATACATTTTTCTTGCATAGGTAGTATTTACTTTTTTTTTTCTTTTTACTACAGTACAACCTAGCAGCTGGGAATCATTTACGATTTTTTGTCATAACTGTGCATGAGTCGAAAGATTTGATGAGAAATATTAAAACTAAAATATTAAAAATTAAATTCAATGTACAATATATAACTACAAAACCTGTACAGTATTCAGTATAACTATAAAAGTGTGTATTTGGTGAGGAAAATGAGTTCATGCATGAATTTCGTGAATTTTCATAGTTGGTTTCAGATGGACCCGATTGGGGATGTAGATGAAACAAATTTCTCTGGACTTTTATTCTAGGAAAATAGATCTTCGTTATCTTGGAAAATCTGCATTTTTTTATCTTTGAAATATGTTTTTCATTATGCTGTTCCAGTAATAGTACATGTGTGGATTAGCTAAAGTGAAACACCATATCTAGAGACATATTGAAATGCATCTTCCACTTTCCTGCAGACACAGCTCTCCGAATGTTTGACATGCAATCAATTGAAATGTGAAGGGAAAGAGCCTTAACCGGTTGTAAAGATTATGTATTACTTCTATTCCATGATGCTGTAAGGTTAGACTTTGGGAATATTTTTTGGAACATTTACTCCAGTCGAATAGTCGCATTCTTCTTGTCATTGAAGGTAAACTGTACAGGAAGCTTATTTAAATTTGATGTATTCCTAATTATTATGTTTGGATTGAATTACGTAATATCTGACATGTTAAAAGAAACAGAATGGCACTATATTTAAAAATAGTAAATATTTAAGGAATGGAAAAAATGTTTACATTATCTTACTGCCACACAATTACCATATAAGTCGTTTATATTAATTTTAATTATAAACTAATTACAGCCGACAAGAAAATATTTTTTCTTTAATTTTCCAAATGTTTATATGCACGATTTTATTTTAAATTAAGACATAAATATCTTTTAAAAATAAATGCAGTTTGATAAGTAAAATTAAATCCGTTTTTCAAAATATGAAAAAAAAACAATATGTGATGAATCTCAAATAATTTAATTTCATTAAAAATTATCTGTGCAAATTTGACTAATAATATTAAATCCCTAAATAAGAAGTGCAATAATTTCGATAACTTTGAGAATTAAATATTTTCTAGAAGTATGAAAATGTTAGCTTCAAGGTTAACAAAAAGTAAGTTAGTTTGGCGTGATGGTCATGGTAAAGTTTTGTAGAAGTTTTTAAATAATTATATAAAGGGAAACTTTAAAAGAAACAATTACGAATAATATATTTAAAGAAATTGTAACATTTATTTTAAAGATTATTTCAATTTCTCCGTATGTTCAATCAGATTACAAAGTTTGAAATAGTATTCAGGCTTGTAAAACATAAATACTTTGAAATATTATCGATGAAATTTACTTGCGTTAAAATCCATTCATTGTATGGAATGTTGTTTTAATACCACAAAAAAGATAAATTTAAAAATCAAATTCAATCATCTTTAATAAACCGAGCAATAACCTTTTACCTTACTTTTAAAAAGGAATACTTAACTTAAAAAAGATAAATCAATTGAATATTCCTCTATTGATTCTTCATAAATTAAGTCTAAATTTCCAAATTTATTTGATTTAAAGACAATAATAACTTATTTCACGATGTTAAGCAATGACATAAACTTAAAATATTGTTTTTGTGAAACTGTCTGGCACAATTAATTTATAAAATAATTGATCCTTAATTTCTTTTGAATTATTATTTTAATGAATATTTAATGATATTCAGAACTCATTTTCTTTGTTGAAATTAAATTTCAAGTAGAAAAACTTTTGTTGAATAGAATATTATTCAAAACTAAATTAAATTTGTATTTTTTTAAATAAAGTTATCTTACACCTTCAGAAATACAATAATTCTTGTTTAAACGCTAACATTGCAGCTAATATTTAAATTGAAAAATTTAGCAAACTAGTTTTGCTACTCAAAACTAAGTTATTGGAGAGCGATATTATTATTTTATGTCTTTTTAAGTTTGGTAATTAAATAATATGTAGAAAGAAGACACGCTAAATTATAATGTCATTGCTTAAACATTCAACCCCGTTCATATAAATCAAAAATGAGTCATTTAGCTTAATTAGGGCACGTTTACAAACAAAGCAAAGCGATTCTCAGAAACACAGGCATTCCTAAAAGCTTTTATTACACAAAGGTAATGCAATTAAATCATTCTTACTTTCACTTCAGTTGAAAGCTTAGCTAATTTAATCTCTTCCCTGCAGCTGCATTACTCCGAATTATTCCTCTGAATCCCAAACACCTATTAGTTGAAACTCAGTCTCCAGATAATTTAGACAGATACTAAATTTTAGATGCTGTCAACAACCAGTCTCGTCATTTTGAAATCCTCTGTAATCAAATTCCCTAGCACCAGAAATGAGCAGACATGAAACATTTTGACCTTCGCTATACTTGTGAGTTTTAATAAATAAGCTGCAATGTGTTGTCAGAAGTCAGTACTAGAAACGCTATAGTATATTTACGTCTCGTTAAAATACCTTATTAAATTCCTTGTCATGCAAGTCAACTAATTAAGCTTGAATTATAATATAAATGAATTCAGAAATATCAATATTTTGCTTAAAATATTAACTATAAATGAGCAAAAAAGATATAAAAATATAGATTATAATTAATAATCATATAATTAATTTTAAGTATTAGAACATTTAAATTTTAATTATTTCTAACGCTGAGCTTTAAGAATAATTAAAATATTTTAATTTTAATTATTTTAAAATTAATTTTTAAAGTAATTAAATATTTTAATTTTAATTATTTTAAAATTAATTTTTAAAGTAATTAAATATTTAAATTTTAATTATTTTAAAGGTTATTTTTAAAGCAGATTATACATTTTTCTAAGCTTGCAATTCAAATTATAAATTTTCAGTTTATAAAATTTTTCAAACTTAAAATTCAAATTTTTATTGATACAAAAGAAAATATATTAATATTTTTGCCACACATTAATTAATTGAATTAATTTATCTGTTTAATATTTTGCCATAGTTTGAATACAATGTACAACTTTAGTTTATAGTTGCTTCTTCTCTTATTTTGTAATAGAGTAAATCAAAATTTTATTTCTCAAATGTTTAATATTTAGTATTACATTATGACTTAACAAATTAACCATCAGCAGTTTATTTGATGTTTGGAAATTATTTATACATATGATATAACTGCTCAAAGTGTTGCAACATTAATAAATAATGAAATATTTTAACATTTACAACGTATTTTCCAATCGCTTAGAAAATCAGAATTCATTTAGTTCTACGATTCAATTTATAGTTATATGGCAGTGGTAGGAATATTAACTATTTCAAACTTTTAATTTTGCTTGAAAAATATATGTACTTAATTGTCTTATTTTAATTTTAAAACACTTGACTTGCATTTATGTTGATATTCTACTAACGTGAAGTTAACTGTCTACAGCAGTGCATTTCTTCGATTAATGGTTTAATGTTGTTTATATAAACTTTATATTTATAACTATACAAAAAGTATTGTTTACACAGTTAGTTTTAAAATGTTCAATTATGTCTTAAAACTAAATGCATACAATTATTTTTATTTACCTCAGAATTACATACATTTATAAAAACATGACATTTATCTATAATTTAAATTTTATAAAATGAACAGCAGGAGTAATATTTTAACTGTGTCAGATTATTATTACATGTACATTGAAGTAGTTAAATAACATTCAAACGAAAATTACTTGTCAAAAATCCTTTTTTCAAAAAATAAATTCTTGAGGCGTTTATTTTCTCAAAAGTAATTAATGGATCAGAAATGCGTTCCCAAAACTAAAAAAGTAATTTTCAAATTATAATTAAATTTGAAATAGATATTATACTAAGGTTAGAAAAATAATTCTTCTTAAAAACGATAACAATATAGTTTCCTTTTTCAATCTGAAATTATATACCAACATTTAAAAATTACTTGAAAGTTTAATATTATTTTTCTAAAGCAATCTAAGAAGCTATAAAAATTTCTGAAAGGAAGGAATTCTTTTTCTTCTTGATTTTTGAAGATTTAAAATTGATTATGTTCTCTTCTTGGTTTAATTGTTTAATTGGCATTCTTTATCTTCATTTAACAAAGTACGTTTTTAAAAAATTCTTTCTTTTATTATTGATTAAATTAATTTTGCAAATAGTTTCTACGGAAAGAGCAATTTTAGCAATTTTTTTTAGAAAAGAGTCTAATTTCTACTTTCTCAAAAACAAAATATTTTTAAAAAAATTCCAAACAATCCATCCAGGCTCATACGCAATACTTATATCACCTGCCTGACGTAAGGATTGACAACGTTTAGCTTTAAAAAATGATCTAAGAGATATTTTAAACATTAACTTCATAATTATATATTTTGAATTCTTAATTTTATAATAGAAATTTGGTGCTTAGTTTCATTCCTTTTCCACTCAAGAAAGAGAATTCAGGTTTTTAGAATAAGTTGTTTTGAGGATTAAATGTTGAATTTTAAATAGGATACCTAATATATATCCTTTTTTCTAAACAATATAAAATATCATATGCCAAAGATGTTTCGTTTATTCTAAATTATAATTATCTTCTTTAAACTGAATTCCTACAATACAGGAATTAATAAACTCTCTAAACCTTTTAAGTTTTTATGAAAAATTGCTACCAAGTCTTGAAGTTCAGAATCTGAATCATAAAATGCACTAAGTCCACAGAACATCAGTTGCAAGTATCACAAACATGTTTTAAAGATCGCTTTCATCTTACGCAGATGCATGTGAAGTTTGTGTTGGAAGCAATGCATTCTCGGAAACTCATCTGCATGCCACAGAAGTTCTTAATCATAAAGCTATAGAAGTAAACACCATAAGCCTTAGAAATGCTGAACAAATTCTCTCTAGCTAGCTAAATAATTCATTGTGTCAACACAGAGTCTGCTGCCGGCGGAAGATATTTGTCAACTGTTACCCCGAGATTAAAGTTGCCGTCCTTTAGGAGGTTTTCCTCCGAGGGGTTTGTTTACCCAAGAATGTGGTATTCTTGGAAGGATATATTAGTGGTAAGTTCCAAAACTGTTTTAAATCAGGAGAAAAGTAATTATGAACTATAGGATTCACAAATGTTATGTACAGCACTATTTTTACTTTTCATGCAAAATGTGTTTTCTCCACATGAGGATGAAATTTTTCTAAATTTTGGAGAATGTCTGAAATGGAGAGCTTTGCTTCTGAAAAATAATTTTAAAAAATGTTGGTACATTTTTCGAGATTTTGAAGGACAAGGTTAATCTTTGCTCTCCCCAAAAGATGATGATTAAATGAACGTCTAAACATTTATTCTCAAGAACCAAAAAATAAGAAAACAAAGAAAATGCTTGAAATGAACTTATTTTTCTTCAAATTAGGTGATTAAAATGTATTGCAAATGATATTTAGTAGTGCATAAATTCCAGATTACATTTACAACCATCTGTTTTAACTAAAACAAGCTTATATAAAATAATATGCATCATCAACAATAAAAGAATCACAATGGGAGTTCACAAGACACTAGATACCTTCCATTCATTCGTTTCTGTATATACTACGCAAGTAACGCCATGTTGCATATATTAAAAAGATGTTCAACAGCGCCATCTGGAGGATCTATCTGAAAGACGTTTAACTGCGTCATATAAAGGAGCAAAAATATTTAAAAATTGTTTCATGTTTTTTATTTTTATTTTTATTTATTTTTTATTTTTATTTATTTTTATTTTTATTTATTTTTATTATTATTATTATTATTATTTCTTGATGGCTAATTTTCACTCAGTCATTTAAAATTTCTATATTTGATAGAAGAATATATTATCTTCTAAATATTATTGTTAATATTTATCGATGTGAATATTTATTTGTGCATTTGAATTAATACATGCATTTTGAATCTTAATGGTATATTCATGGTGAAATGAAAGTACTTCAACTTTCACTTCAGTAAAATTATCGTTTGAAAAACATTTATTATTGAAAGCAATTGCTATTTTTCTACTCAATTGCATTTCTTGAAAAATAAATGTAATGCAATCGAATGTTATGAAATATCTCAGATATAATTCAATTATTAACAATATGTAGCTATAATACAACTTTTTTGTATTATAGCTACATATATAGCTACATTTGTATAACGATGTTTATTTATAATTCATCTATTCAAATATTATTTTTTTTCCATTTAATTTGCCTCAACTATGTTTTTTATCATCGTCGAAAACTTAAGTGCATTTTGACAAAATTTAAAAGTCGGAATTTGATCTCATTTAATAACTAGAAAAATTTTAATAATTTATAATCAATTTCTAAGCTCATTAAGAGTTATTATTTCAATAAGAAACCCATAGATGTTGTAGAATTATATGTAACTAAATATTCTGTGAAATAATTAAATTGCATTACCTTCATCACTTAAATTATATTACCTTCATAACGAGAAAAATTTTAATAATTTATAATCGATTTCTAAACTCATTAAGAGTTATTATTTTAATAGGAAACTTATAGATATTATAGAATTATCTGTAACTAAAATTCTGTGAAATAATTAAATTGTATTACATTCATCACTTCTTATTTCTTAGAATTAAGTTATTAGCATTTGATTTCCCCTGACCTAAAGTATTATTTTTCAAAACAGCACGTTTTATTAGTGCGAATCAGTAAGAAATAAAGTTGATAAAATCGATGATATTTTTTTTGCAAACATTATTATTAAATTTGAGGTTTTATAATCTTTATTTAAATTATTGTAAGGATATTATGCACTTTAAGGAATAGTTAGGAGCTTTAAGGAATACAATTGGAGATCTTGATGTCGGCATTAGAACTAGATGCAACAAAAATAGAATGAAATTAACATGAATGATTATTGCAAGACTATATTGTGAATAAAATAATTCCTGGAATGTCTCAGAATTCAGTTAGCTGTATGGTTTGAAAAGAGATAGAATGATCGTAAAGTTAAAAAAAATTCCTTCCATAGAAATACTATACCCTGAATAATTAACCTCAAAATTCAATAACTGTATCACAACAAACATATTATCAGCATAGCCTGCGAGGTACACCTTTTAAGAGCTGACACCAACCCGAATTCTATTAAGATTACGTGAATGTAATCATCCCACTCGGCCACTGATACACAGACAATTGTTGCTAGAATTTTGAAAATCAGCTTCATCGTTTGCAAAATTGGATTTCTACAACAATATACAAATGGATGCAAACATCACGAAGGCATGGATTCTGTCAATTAACTCTAAATTTCAACAAATGATATGGTTCCATAATGGAATTAATTTTAATTAACAAGATATCATTGATCGCCCAAGTGCTGCACAACCCCTGATAATTGTCCTATGATAAGTGCACATATTTTCTGAGTGAAGTATATTCTTTATGCATAACATTCTGGATGATGGAATGGTCTGCTTCAGGAAAACTGAAGCTCCACAAATATGTAGAAATAAAACTGTCATTGCAATTATATTTATGCATGTTCGGATTTCAACATTTTTTCGCCGTACCTATTATGACAGGTTATGTTTGATCACTTGTAACTTGCCATAGGTTCAGTTAAAAATTTCTAATTTATCCGTACTATTAAGAAACATTATTTAAAATGTAAATTACTCATGCCAACTGCATATTTGTAGAAGTTCGGCAGTATCAATATATCAGCTAATATGATATGCATTTAAAGTATTAGAGTGGTAATTTTTTATGACGATTAAAATATTAGATTCGTTCAAATGTCAGTATATTTGACAATATTAAAATTAACTTTATATAGAATCACTACATCAATTATTTATTTCTATTCCTCAATTTACAATCATCAGTTTAAAAAATCTGTAATTCAAATTTTCAATTGTTATTTAGAAGAAAAGATGAAATTTTTTTTTGCATTCCTTATACTTAAATTTACTAATTACTGCTGCAGAATTAGAAAACTGAAGAAATACGCTTTTGAAAATAATAATATGATGTTTCCTCGACCCAACATATAAAAAATACAATAATTCAACATTAATTTTGAAAATTACAAATGCTTTGTTGAATAAATAGAAAACATACATTCTAAAGTGATTTAATTAAGCATACATTTCAGTTAGAGTTTCTATTTGAACATTTTGTACATAATTACTCACTGCACGAAGATATTTTAAAACCAGTTTGAAGAATGAAATTGCTTCAAACTGATTGCTTCTAATTCACACAACACTAAATTCTTAAATTATATAAATTCAAGCAAATACTTTGATAAATCTTAAAGTATGAAGGAATCAAAAGATAATCAATTGTTGTACATTGGCGCACTTTTCTGTATAGGTACATTTTTCATTTGCATTATTATTCAAGGTTTCATTAAATGCATACAAAAAGTAATTATAATTGTAATACGATGCAATTAATTCTATTGAATGAACATAGAGCAGATTATTTGCTGCTAATGAACATTTTACAATTAGAATGGCCGTAGTTAAACCAGCTTATTTTTTAAATAATTTTTTTACTGAAATTTAAATATAAATGAAATAAGTTGAGAAAGTTAATGAAAGATAAAATTATTTATTTCAAATGAAAATGTTCAAATATTTCATGGCAGAAATATCTAAGAGTTAGAAATACAGTATAGCAGTCATTCAGTACATATAAATTTTATTTGTATTTACAATTGAAATGAATGCATAAAATAAGTATTAGCTTTTAATGATCAGTCATTTATTTACCTTATTATACAATAAGTAATAGTATAAGAATATTTCATTGATACATTCAGAAAAATAAATATTTAGTGGGATTTGCGTACTTTAAGATTACTTTGGACAAATATACAAAACAAAATAAGAAAAATAATATTGGATATATAAAACGAAAATAAAAAGCACAACAGATCATTTTAAATTGTGATATTTACGAATTTCTCCATAATACTAATAAACTGCATGCATTCACATTGTACTATTTCGCTGAAATGGTTCGTGGAATTGCATTTAAATAGTTAATTCCAGCAGATAGGATATCATTTGTATATAAACAGAACAAAGCTTTATAAATCATCAAAAATATCCATAGAATAAGCCTAGAGTATAAATATAATCTGATAGCTTTAATAATTGTCTTATTATTGCTTTAATTTTATTGATTAATGGTCTATTTTTTATTTGAAATAATAAAAATTGCTTTTTTAGAAAATCATTTCCATACTATAATATGTTGCCATAGGTATTCAAAAAGTATTTGTCTTATATATAGGAATAAAACCATTTTTAATTATTAAGTTCTAAAAATAAACGTATTATTCATAAAATGATGAATTATCCATAAAAAGTGGCAGTGTAATTTTTCTTAAAATCAATTAAAGGAAGAATTATATTAGGATTCAAATTAAACTTTAACTTATTTTAAGTTTTGAAAATATTGCGTACTCTATCATTAGGTGTATTATATAGTTGCGAATTCGAAAATATTTATTAACATCATTACTAAGGAATGCTTTAAAATCTATTAAAGTAGAACAAAAATCCATCCCAATGTGCCTTTTTTTGCATACAACACATGCATGATACTTTTAAAAATGTTTTACGAATAAGATGTTTTTCTACATTGAAGAGTTATTTTTTAAAACTTAATTGATAAGGAATTTCTTTTCCACATAAACATCTGATATAGTGAGCAACAAAGTCAATGGAACTGCTTTCCATCCAAGTGGGAGGAAAAATTATTGTATTAAACGATCCATTTACCATCATTAATGTCCCAGATACTTTTGTCAAAGACAGTTTGTGTCACAGATGGTGAGTGTCGAATAGGAAGTTTGCCATATTAGATTATCTAATAAAATAACCGTCAATTGTTGCTAAACTAAAGAATTTTTATTTCTACTTCAGAAGAATAAAAATTTATTATATAAATCTGTGACATTATTCCTTATCAGTTACATATAATTATAAGAATTTGCAGAAAAATTTGACATATGAGAATTTTTGTTTGAAATGGTTAAGAAATTATTTTAAATTTCAACAGATACTTGACATATCTTGATAATTATTATTCCTGTATTTTACTTGTTGATTTGTCATCAAATTTGGGGAATTATCTTAATTAAAAATGATAAAAATATATTTTACTGCTTCAGAGAAATTGAATCCAAAGCACCGTATTTTTATATTAAATTAAATAATAAATCAAGTGAAAAAAGTTTGATCGACAGCTTCATCAATGTTATCTCAGATACAAAATTTAATATTTAATTAAAAATATTTAATAAATCTATAACATTATTCCTTATGTCTTGATAACATATCTTTAAAATGCCTTATGTCTTTAACGTTATTCCTTATTCCTTATGTTTTGACCTTATATGATCTTCAGCTGCTCAAAAATAATTATGGCTCACATAAATTCCAAGAAAATAATTCAAATTATAATTATTTTAAGCAAATACTCATCACCCAATGATTTAATGGGTGAGCAATCATATAAGAAGTCTAGACGTCTAGTAAACAATATTCTTAAAAAATAAATAAGATCATTGTGCAATCCACATCACTAGCATATTATTGCAAATATTTTTTTTTTTTCATTTTTTCTCAATTTTTCTGTATTTATCTGCATAGGTTAAATCGATTACTCCAAACAACAAATAAAGTACTATTTCCATTGATTCTATTCAAAAAGAATTTCATTGTTTATCATAGATTAATTAAACAATCTCGAAAGTCCTGACAGTCAAAATAAATTTCGTAAGATATTAAGCAGATAAATGAAATAATAAGAACAAAATCTGGGTTTATTTGTGTTATTCATTTATCTAACTACTATGTCAAGATCAGATATTCTTTTAAAGCTTTTCTCAAAATCATATTTTCAAATTATTTCTAAGCAAGTTTTTCTTTGAAAAATAAGATGAGGAAAAAATGTTTTCAAATTCAGTCTTCGTTGTGAAGGTAAAAATAAATAGAAATTTGTTGGATCAATGTCCACAAAATAGAATACGTGAAGTAAATCACACAAATCTATATTCTGCAGTTTGAAGCAGGTGTCCGAAAACTCTATAGCGTAGTATTTGCTTGATTTAGCACGATGTCTTTCAGAGTATCCTCGCCCTGACCTCATCTGTTGGTTGTTTCACTGCAGTAGTTCTGAATTCATAGCACGAATTTGTGCATAGCGCTTTCAAAAAAAGAGATAAAAAGAATCCCTAAATTCAGACGCAGGAAGAATAGTATTTTTTTCATGCAGGTTTCATTTAAATTCGTTGATACCTTTGCCTTTCATTAAAAACGTCACTAAATGAAATATTAAATAGCATCTGCATTATTTGATATAGTTCTATTATATATTTCAAAAAAAATTGTTATGTTCTTTTATTAGATGCTAAAACATCTAATGATAGTTTATTAGCAATATAATACTCTCCCAAATAGGTATACTCAACAGTTTTTGAAAAATTCTATTAAAAATGCATAAAAAGTAATTAAAAGTAAGTAATATTTATTTATTTTGTGTATTGTTCCAAAATGTTTCTTTCATTGCATTGCAAATGAAATATAATTTAAATGTATAGAAAACTCAAGATAAAATATTAAGAAGTTTCATACCCAAAATTTAATTTCATTAAATTCTCTATAATTTTCCAAACCACGTGAAGGGGAAAAATGTTTGATTTGTACATGTTACATTTTAAAATAATGGAAACAAAGCAATAATATAATGAGATTTGTTTCCGAAATAAAGCTTTATGGCGATGTTCTGGGCTATCTTCTAATGGAATTCTAAAAATAAATAGAATTCGAATAATGCATTTTAATAAACCACGACTTGAATTTAATATTTACATTTTACATTTTTATAACTAATTTCGAGTAACATTTTTATTTAAAATATTACAACAAAAAAAGTAATAAAAGGAACGAAAAAATAACCTTCTAAAAATGACCAATCCAAAAATTCATTTCTTGAAATTTAAATTATTACAATTATTTCATTTTGTTTCCAATATCTTCGTATATTTGTAATATTCATATATATTCTATTAGGATTGCAAAAAAACGAAGACTTTGCTTGAAATATTTTTTAAGACCAATGTACTGCTTTTGATATTCAACTAAATATTCGAAAAATTTTGCAAAGCAAATCAAGTAGTTCATGTGATACTTATTGAAATATTCATCAGTCTCAAGAATTTTCTAAAAAGTCTGTTTATTGTTAAAAGTTTTGATAAAAATATGTTCAGTTTTTTTGAAAACCAGAAATATATTTTGTCAGACACTTTTTAAGTGTAGAAATGATAGCCAATTTGTTTAAATTATTTCAATTTTGTAAAGCCATATTATAACTTATATCAAAATTATTTGAATTTCTTATTATTTTGATACCAAGTAATGTTATATATATTTACATTAAGGATTTAGTATTATAAATTTATATAGAAAAAATTGAAATAAAAATATCGTAATAATTCAAATTTTTATTGCAAGCATGCAGTGACAAAACACCTGATTAAGTTTCGTGTCCACAAAATATGAGTAAAAATCACACAACGTTCCCAATATCCAATTTGCTTCTTATTTTAAATTTTATATTTTTCTAAAAACATTTGCATTTAGTATCTTATCAACTTTATATTCTGTGATCATTTCTCAAAGTAAGATTCGATACTTAAGAAAATCCAAAAATAATGGAATTAAAATTTAAAAAAGAAACGGAATTATTAAAATAGTTAAAATTATTAGAATTTAATAAATGTTTTCAGAATAGAAATTGTTACAATTTAAGCGAGCAAATTCTGCAGCATCTAAGAAAATAAAAGAAAAGAGTACATACTACTTGTTCCAATTATTATGACATTATAGCAGTGTCTGCATTATTACTGCCAGTCACATGTCATGAAATGCATTTTACTGTGAAGGAACCGTGATTTTAAATTGCAGGGTAATCATAAATTATGAGCCTCAGGTCAGGATTATTAAATAGGCAACTTAGGCAATTGCCTTTAACCCCATGAGATTTTTTATTTGGCACTCTGCACTTTTATTTAATTATGAAAGTCATACATTCAAATTTAAAGCTAGCACGTTTCAAATTCATATTGGAGATTGTTCTAGTAAATTTCTAATTAATGACCTTTCACAAGTTTCATACTTTTTTTAATTTTATAATGCAAAAAAATAATAATAATAAAATGTGATATTTTTAATTTAAAAAACATCCAATCCTACTATCAAATATTTTAAAATTGCGTCAAAAAGTAATTACTTTTAAATTTCAATTTTATACGCGATAAATCGAAGCTAATTTTTAATAAAGTGATTTTCTATCTCTTCTTCAGGTAATTAAGTCCTTTAATTAAACAGCTTATCAAAATTTGATACAGAAAATTACTTATATAAAAAAATTAAAATCGATAAAAAATGTTTGTTTTTGAAAATTTGATATCCTATAAATAGATATTATTAAAAATGTGTCAAAAAAGTAATTACTTTTAAATTTCAATTTAATACGCGATATCTTTTTTAACGCGATACACCGAAACTAATTTTTAATAAATTGATTTTCTATCTCTTTTTCAGTTAATTAAGCTGTTTAATTAAACACACAAAAACAGCAAATTACCTATATAAAGGTAAATTAAAGCCAATAAAAAAATACTATTTTTTTAAAATTTGTCCGAGATTTCCGTTATCTAAGATTTTGATACATATATATGTATAAAAAATTACTTATTAATAAATCTTTAAAGTTTAAGAGATTATCAATGATATTATTAACTCTTAACTCATAAAATTTAAACCCTTTTGTATTCAGAAGTAATTTTCAGCTTCAATTGTTTTTATTTTATAAATTAAATTATAAAATAAAAACTGTTCAACTGTACTCATTATAATTTGAATTAAAGTTTTCATACACTTCCAAATAATTTGTATAAAAGAATTTTATTTTCCCTCTCAATCGGAAAATTTATCAAAGAAAAGATATTTTAATTTTCTAAATTTAGTGGCATTTTTTTACAGTATTGATTTTATTTATTAGTAAGCGATGTCTTTCTAGTCGATTTTTTTACTAAGCGGAATGAAACATTTTATTTATTTTAAAAATGAGACTTTTTCTAAATATCATTATACGTACCAGCTTTGAGCATAAAGAATCCTAAATGAACATAGTTTTTTACTAAATAGTTATTTTTTTACCCATTTTCTCACAAGTACGAAATTTTTCATTATGTTAAAACAGGCGAGAACTTTCAAAAATAGTTAGTTCTTTGAGGTGTCACGTTTACTTTTACTTCAGAAAAGCGACGGTAGAAAAACTTTAGCATAACAGTCATGATTGATTATTCCTGGAATTTCTTCAAAGATAAAATCGCTCTCGAAACTGTATTTTATCATCAAGAAAACTGTTAAAAACAAGAAAGATGCTTAAAAAAAGCAGTGAATTAATGAATGTCTTCCGTCTTTCCTTACACTTCAAATTTATATAAAATCTGTAAGGTTAAAAAAAAGCATCATACCTGACAAAATTTCACATTCATTCAAAAATTTAAGCATATGTATTATACATTGTCATATTATTAACTTTGTATATCATATGATATTATTTTTTTTTCAATTTTAACAACATTCTTCATCATAATTCATTCATAGAAGAAACAAATCATTATAAATTAAGGACATGTATATGACTTTTAAATCATTTATCTGCTTAAGTATGTAATTTATTTGTACATTCATTTCATACTGATTAATTTTAAAATATCAAGGTTTATTTTTATTTAATATTCAAAGTTTATTTTTTAATTTTTTAAAACATTCTAATATCCATCAAACGCTGTGTATTTTTCAGAAGAAAATATTAAACTTCAAATTTTAATCCCTATTTCGAAAAACTGAAATTTGTCGAAACATTTTATCCTTCAAACTTTAGCGAAAATGAGACACAGTTATCGTTAAAATAATTAGTAGCGTGTAGAACTACTACTTTGTAAGACTAATGCTTTTCAATATCCAATGCAATAATTCCACATGCTTCCAAGTTTCCTTTTATTTCATTGAATGTTTGTTGCCTGTTGAGTCTACTGGTTCTCTGTCACATGACTAAATTTCTTTTACTGTAATATAAAATGTAATTTCATAAGTTCTTGGTATTTTTGGATGCATTCTTTTACAATCTCAGCAATGTCTTTGGATCCAGAAGCAATTGCTCAAATCTCTCTCTACCTCTTCACTAATGCTATTTAGGCAAAACAGCTTCCGTATAGATTTAAGGGTTTTCTTGGAATAAATACTCAGTACAGACTGTTATAAGCCAATCCTGCACGTGACGTATGTGTCTCTTTTTAACTTATTATACGAAACATCACTCATTTGGTGAGTCAATTTTCCATTTAAATAAGTCATTTTTACACATAAAGTGAGTCATTTTTACATTTAAGAGAATCATTTACATTTTATTTAGCTATTTATGTGAATAACTTGATATGTGAGGAGATCATTAATCGATGTTGGGCAGTATAAATTTTAATATGTGAAATTAAATATCTAGATATGAGATGCATTTTACAATTGATATTTTCATTTAATTGTAAGCAAAAATAGTTGTGAATATTTTGCTACTATTTATAATACAAGGAACAAAAATTTTATTACCATTTAGATTCTAAATGCTAGGAATTCTTTCGAACAAATATATTTGCTTCTGGGAAATAAAATTTTTCTATTAAATTCTTTTGATAGTATTTTGCATTATTTGCCACAATTAAACTTTTTTTATTTGCGTGCAATTAATAACATAACACGAAAGAAGAATACATATTAATTATCATTTTTTTAACTTTGTTTTAAAAAATGAATTTTTGGTTTTCTTTGAGATGAAGAGATAATTTTATTGATCGCAATGAAACTAAAAACTAACTTGCAGCGACTTAAATATTTTTTTTTTGTGATTCTTTGTCAGAAAAAAAAATGAAAATACTTTTCACCTTGCTTAAGCGTAAGTGTAATTAGAACTTGTTTCAATTTTCAACTTCAAACTTCATGAGTTAGAGTCCCTTAGAGACCAACTAACTTCTTTTTCTTGAAGAATTAATTAAGATAATTCATCATTTGAATCAATGAGACAAAAGTTTTAATCTACCTTTTTTGCCTGCATTTTTCATTTGAAACATTAAATGTTTCTGAAAATGAATTGTTTTCCGATTTAAATAACATTTTTTTTTATTTATTTTCTTTATTCGAATGTGAAAAGTTTTGCACTACATTATTAACATTATAACTGTATGAAAAACTTATATTGATTCATAATTTTAAAAAAAATAATAATAAATTCATTTTGAAAAAAAAGAAGACTTAATTACCGGACTTAAGATATGATAGAAATCGGTTAAATATTATCCCTATATAATCTATACAATTTTGTTATAAATCGATATGAATTTTTAGAACGGCAATATAATTTAATTAACAGAACTTAACATTTTATGCTAAATTTTGAAATGCATTCTAAAATGTCTAATCTAAAGTTTGTAATTAATTTTCTATTGCTTCATTTATCGCCCTATTGAAACTTTAATTATTTCTATGCACTGTAAATTTTTACTTCAATTTAAATAATATTTTTTTTTTGATTTTCATTATTAGAATAAGAAAAATTCTGCTTTATATCATTAGTAACAGAATAACTGTGAAGAAAGCATGTATATCCACAATATAAAGTTATAATGGATTTATTTTGTGAAAAAAAAGAATACTTAATTAGAGGACTTAAGATATGATAAAAATAAGTTTAATTTTATCGCTATATTATATATCCATTTTGGTAATGAATTTTTACAAGGTCAATATCATTCAATTAAACTTAAAGAAAAATAAACGTTTTATGCCAAATTTTGGAATACATTCGAATATACCTGAAACTAAATTTTTTTAATCATAAATTTTATTATTATTAAATTTGTTCGCTTTAATCTCTCAATATTTTGTGATAACACGATCAAATTTCAAATATTAGTAATCAATATTTAAAACATAATAATTATAATCTTATAAAAACAAATTATTAATTACTTTTCGAAACTAAAATTTTTAATTCCTTCTTAAAATTATTTTCTATTTAATTTAAAATTGAATAAGGAAACTCATAGTTATTTATAATTTCTTGATTAAAATATAAGCCCTAATTTTGAAACAATTAGAAGAAAATTAAATTTTGATTAAAATTGCTACTTAGATCTGTTTGCTGAATCAAAAATTTGTATGTGTTTTCCAATGTTTTTTTTTATTAATTTCTTTTTAAGAAAATTAAAATAATTGGGATGTTAATTATTTCATTTTTATTTAATTCATTTTTTTTATTTATGTGTACTATACGTAACTTAGCGCAATTATGTTTTTACTATAGTTGCAAATATTTCACCAGTTTTACTCCAGATTTTTCAAATCGAAGCCGAATTCAAAATTTCCCAGAATTGTCTCAAATCAGCAATAATGCCTTTTATTCTTTGGAAAAACAAAATACCTCGCTAGGGAGTAAGCATTGCCAGAGCATCTTTAGGGCAACTTTACAACCACTGCTTTTCAATTTTAATATTTGCCAAAACATCCACACGCGGGTAGTTTCGCTAAATCACAATATTTATTTCCTCTTGCTCCGATTGGAACAGTTCATCCCCAAAACGCCAAAAACATCTGGCTTTACTATTTCAAAGCCTTGTTTAAGTTCCTCGAGGCGACAACAAACTTATATTTGAAAATAATTTCGAGTTAAAGCCAGCCGCTTCAAGCGTTGTTGACAACCTCCACGATGTCGGTACGGTATTGAAAGGGTATTTTAAAATATCCTCAAGCACAAATATTACTCTGCTACACAGCTTGGATTTAACCATCGAAAATAATTAATGACATAGTGCAAAATTTCAGTTCTGTGTTTTGGATTGAGCTTCCAAATGCAGGGTGTAAAGATTTTTTTTTCTTTCCCTGTATTATAGTGAGTTAGGAAAATGCAAACAAGTGTCTCTTCGAAGACTCTAAAATCCGTTCCAAACATATTAAGCTCTCCTGTTTCTGCAGTTTAATTCTAATGAGTATTAATTCAGGGCGAACACAAACATCTGAATTAATTTTGCTTTTAAAATTAAATGAGATTGTTTACTGCAATAATGTGAAGATATTTCAAATTAACCATGATTTGCATTCATAAATATTTAACTTATTTGTGAAATATTGTAGATATAATCCTGATTTGTGATTTCTTTGGATATTAGGAATTTCAAGAATAATGTATGACATTTTATTTTTCAAAGAGATTATTTCCGATGTGTTCTACTGGCATCTATAGAGTTATATAAGTTATATAAAAATAAATTATGATGCCTTTTATTCACTGATAAAAATAAATCAGTTTTCTCCCATGCTTTACCGCAGCCTTAGCGTTCTAATAATACTAATACTAATTCCTTTCAAATGATGCCTTTGTTATGATTGTGTGAAGAGGGATGCCAGAATAATGTTGAGTGATTCTTTTTTTTTTTTCCTCTTGAATGTAAATTTTTGTTAGTACGTTGATTTAACGGTATTTTTTTTTTGAATTTGTGGACATGAGTTATTATAAATATCAACATAACAATAGATAGGATTGACACGCATATCAAAAATTGCAAATAACCAATTGTTTTTCATACGATCTTTTAGCCAAACGTTTAACTTTAAAAATAAATTAGGCAATTTTCTAATATACTCGCTTATATCCTATCCCGTGTTGCTTAATAAATGATAAATTTTACTCAGATATGAATTCACTGCACTTGTTCTACGAAGTAATGTATTTTTATGTTTTATTCACTCTATTCATGATTCGGTTTGAGTGAATAATAAATTAGATTCGTGGAAATGAATTAAAATATTTACTAAAGAAAAAATAACAATGTACGGCTTAATTTCATAAATCCTTTATAAATGATTTTAGATAAAGTTATTGTTATTGATGTATTTCTATTCCATTCAATTCCATTTATATCAGATATTTTTACTATCAAAAAGGAATAAAATAATGCCTAATCTATAATTCTAGTATTTAAAATAGTATAAAGTCAATGAATTAAATAAACAATTCATTTTTATAACGAAAAATGTTCGAAACACTTTCACTCTATACAAAGAATACTTTTTCATGATAGATTTCATTATATAAATTATTGCATTATATATAATAATAATTTCATTAAATAAATCACATTTATTGTGATTTCTAATCATCAATTGAGGAAATATTGATATCGAGCTCTGACGCTCCTACTTTCTCATATACGAAATATAGAGGAAGCCTTTTAGTCATCAAAAACTTTATACTCAAGATTCTGACGAATCTCTGCAATCCCGACCTCCTTGAGGGCAATAAAATAAAAAAAAATTGAGCATTACTTCTGTTTGTCCATATATAGTCTGTCTGCGAATACGATATCTTAAAAGGCTTTTACCCAGACGGTTGAAATTTTGTACTTTTTGGAACTGCAACAAAATTTCTGCATAGCTATCGAATGCTGAACAAAATTCATTCACATTAAATCTATCTGTGTGGGTATTCGAGTACAAATGAATTCGATAACTGCAAAACGTGAGGAGCTGGGTTTGTAACATTTGATATAGAAGTTTGTAATTAAAATAGAGAAAGTATCAAGTATTGAAACAAATTCGTTGAATCTATCGCTATCTATCGTTCTGCATTTTTGTATAAATGTAAATGCATTGTCTTAAATCAATATAACTCTGTAAGTTATGTTGTGACTATAATATTAGTTTCAATCAAGGTGTGGTGTCAATCAGAAAAGTATCCAAGATGTATATTTTCGGAATAAATTCGATAAAAACAATAGATTTATGCCAAAGATTTTATACGTCATAACTATCGTTCATTCATGCCGTGCAAATCATTCGTGACCTTTCACAAAGTCCAAAATTTTATCCTGAAGAAGGGGGATAGGTACCATTTTTCAAGAGTATACAAAAATGTTTCAGGTAAAACTCTTGCAACTTTCAACTTGTTCTTTGCACAGTTTTACATTAGGTTTGACTTAATATATGGAAACGGTTTGAAAATATTTTTTTCTTAAAAAGAAAAACTTTTATAATATGTTGTATTATATTCCTCCAGAATAAACAACTGTAAAACAAAAACAATAACTTTATTTTGATATTGTGCACTGTTTTAATTTTAGTAACATCGCATCCAAGTGAATTGATTGCATTTGTTCATCTTATTTTAGATTATAGTATGAGAAAAAATAATAATAAATTGCTTTCAAGGAATGATTCTTATCACACGTGGACGCCATGATATTTTACAATGATATCACAATTTTATATATATACATTCATGTACATGTTATAGTTTTCAGAATTACTTCCTAATGTGCCTCAACATAATATATTTTAGAAACTTACCATTTTTTTTCAAAAAAAATGTCCCCTCTAATCACAAATAATGAAAGTCTTAATGTAAATGTATTAAACTTGAATGAAACATACATATTGCCAACATCTCCTTCAAAAGTGCTGATTTTAATTTTTCTATTCTATGAATTTACATTTCATTTCATATTATTTTCTATTTTATTCTCGATTATAGGAATCATTTGTTCAAACAATATTTATGGGAACTTAGTAAACTAATGACTGAAATGATGTGTACTTCCGATCTAAATTGCAGAAATGAATAATTGAATTAGAAGCTTTCTAATTTAGACGATGGCATTACTTTAAATTCCTTTTGAATAGAAGCTAAGCTAATGCAAGCCATTAGACAGTTCACTTTCCTTTGATATCTTTGGTGGCAGCAGCTAGTATTACTGGCATTTCCTTTTATGACAGAAAGGCTTTCAAATAAGTCGAAACAATGTTCATCAATGAATCTCTGTTTGATATTGATCTCTTAATTATAAATATTAGAATAACAATTTCAATGAAAATTCCCTTCTAACATCATAAATAAATTTTATATTGATTCATACAATGTTTGCATTATAATCAATAATTCTTGATGCGCTTTCAAAAGAAATTAATTTTAAAAGCCTGGAATAATTTAAAATTTTAAAAATACTAATTATAATTAAATTGCTGAACCGTCAATGTAACTTTATTCTGAAAAGAAAATGTGCAAAAGGAAATCAAAATTTTTCATTAATAATAAAAAGTTTTAATAATACTCAGAAATAGAAATTTTTTTGAGTCACAGTGTTGTTTCTGAGGATCATTTTTTCAGATATCAGGTAAATACAACTCGGAATTAATACATTAATATCAGATTCCATTTGTATTTTAATTCTGAAATCTTTTACAATATATTTTTAGAATTCTTCGTTATATAAACATAAAAGTTAAATTAATTAAGCTAAATAATAATGGAATATTTCTTACAGTAAAGTGTTTAATTTTTCATGTGCTTTGAATATAGTAGTTTAGAGCAAATTAGAAGTTTAGTAAATTCCATCGCTTAATTTCGCTTATTCTGCTGATTCATCATGCCTTAAGAAAAATTTTGACAATTATAATGCTTATTAGAAATTTCCATGAACTATATCCAAATATTTCTTTTAAAAAGCACTGTTTATCAATCAGTGCTTATTTCTTCATTCGCATTCGCCTGTTCAACTAACAACTTGTAAATTTAGACAAATATTGTGAATGTCACTTACTCATGATAATATTTGTAGCTAATTATAGCAATATGATAACTAATGGAACTATTTTAGAATATTGAATATTCATTGTTTATAATTATTTTTGTACCTACCAAGTTTTATTAATATCAACTAAAGAATAAAAATCAATATATTTTAATTTTGGAAAAAAATTAATTCCATTCAAGCTATTTTATGTAATAAATCTGCAAGTCTGATAAAGAAAATCATAGTATATGGAATGTAATTATGTAGTGAAATGTATATATTATTTGTATCAAGAAATATAAAAATATGAAGAAAAGTTATATAAAACAAATGTGTAGATTATAATAAGTTTTTTTTACCATTATTTTCGATAACATAATTTATCATGTGCTCTCAACTTTTGCTTTGAACATTGTTCACGATGAAATGATGAGAAATTCATTAATTTTCTTTAAAAAAAATTTTACCAAGGTGAATACATTTAATGAAATGAGAGTATCTGGAATTGTATTCTAATCCTCATACGCCTTTGTACATTTGAATGAAATTTACAAAGATGTTAAATTATTTTCTCTTAATCATATAATAAGACAAGTTTCATAAAATCCATTATATATGTGAAGTTTATATTGTCAGTTTCTAAACTAAGTTCCATTATCTTAGACTTGTTTCTGCAATTACATGATATATATATATATATATATATATATATATATATATATATATATATATATATATATATATATATATATATATATATATATAAATCATTAAATCATCAAAGTAAAATAAATCATTTCGAGCGATTCCTTTCAAAACATTTTCACCGAGGTAAAAACAATTAATTTTTGGAATGAGAGTATCTAGAAATTCATTCAAATGTACAAGCATCTTTGCTGTAATCCACGTTTAAATTCCTTGCACTCTGTTACACAATGAGTACCACAAAATGATTATATATGCGAAATTTATATTATCAATTTTCAAAAAAAAAATTCCATTATCTTAGATTTGTTCTTGTAATTACATGAAAAATATGTATAATTCATTTAATAATAAATAGAATAAAAAAGATTTCGTGCGTTGAGAATTTCATTTCAACGATCTGAAATAAAACAGAATAAATCGTTTCGTGTGTAAATATTTTTTTCTGAAATATCATCGCATTTCAAACAAAAATACCTACAATCAATAGCTCATAGCGCTTCGCTTGAAATCGGAAAATGCTATTTATTTACAAAAAAGTGAAAGTTGAAACCAATTTTTTTTCCTTCACCTCTTTTACAATGAAATAAAACTCCACTCCTCAAAACAGTCCAATAACTTAAAATTCTATAGAAAGCGGAAGTCCCTGGAATCGAAAAACTTTTAAATTCAATTACACTGCTCTTTGTATTTCTTGGAATAAAATCCTCTTAAGTCTTTCGATGTACGGTAAAATAATAACCCCCTTTTCAGAGAGGATCTTTTTGCGAATCATCGTTTCTAATGTTACTCGAGCGTGGTTACAAAAGAAGAGAGAGAGTAGCTGAATGGAAAGCCGAGAAATAAATATAGATATATAATCACACTCATAAATACACACGTAGACGGGACGTTTCGAAAGCTTAAACGGAAATGGGAATGAGCAACAAATAATGCCGACTAAAGGCGGTAAGCTTAGATAAAAAGTGACAGCTGCATTATCCGTTCTTAGAAGTGGACAACAATTGCCTGGGGAGAGGAAAAACGGGGAGGAAAGATGAGACAAAAAGGAAAAAAACGAATAAAAGCCTTTTAACTTTGTGCCGCAAATGTAAATGGGACATTGGAAAGTTGTTTCATATACGCAGGAAACGCAAAAATGGATCAATATGCGATACAGGTTAGTGGAATAATGGCCCATCAGCCTTCTATTTCGGTTATGGGATTCTTCTTATAAATTGATTGGAGGTTAGAAATCGGGAAATGTGATTTATCGCGGTTTGATAAATTTAAGAATCGAAAGGACAACAATGCATTTGATTTATGAAATGCCTTGTGGTATCTCAAAAAGGATTTTTCCTTAAATGAATTTTAAATATTAGATTCTAAAAGGAAATCCGATGGTCTCGTCCGTTTCATCTTCAAAATTAATATAATTTGAGGTTTCTGTCTGTTAAATTTAAAAGTAAATCACTGTTTATATTTTGCGATGCATCAGAATGGATTTTTAAACAATTTTGTTATCCTTATATAGGTTAAAAATACTATATATTTTGTAATAATGATGGCCGATGAGATGCATAATATTATTTCTAGTCGTAGCTATGTAAAACTTCTATATTTGCTTTTAGTAGATATATTACTAACTACCCTAAATTCACATTTTATTTAAAATGTAACTAAAAATAAATAGCCGGCTTGTCCTATAAAATGGAATGATAATTCAGTTTAATGTATTAAAATTGAAAAGCCGTAAACGTCCATTTAGTAAAATACCACCAGCGCCTGAGGTGCAATATTACTTCCCCCTTCCGTTAAATATGATTGATAAAATACCCAAGGAGCTCGCTTTGTTTGTTGGAGACGTTCGTTCAGATGAATTTAGGAAACAGGTTTTCTGAAAAAATCATTTAGGGTGTTCTAAGGTGCATTAGTTAAGCAGAGTTATCTTTTATGTATCAACCAATTAAAAACACGAACATTCCTATTAAATGTTGATGGGGTAGGGGATTTCTCTTATTTCCGAATGAGAAATTCGGACTTTCCAGTATTCCACAATACCTGAATTCGAACTATCTTAGGAATGAAAGGGTTAAGCAAACGGCTTAAAAAATTTCCACTTTGGTTCAAATATCTGAAATTGTAATCGAAACTTGTCATTTCTAATGAAATCACGAAACAATATTATTTTTACTTGAAATTGCTAAAAAGTATAAATCATTATTTTTGAGAAAAAAGTGTTTTGTGTAAGATTTGTAAAATCAACTTATAAATCAAGTAAAAATGATACAGACAAAATCCAAATAAAATTTTCAATGATTTTAAATGCACCAACGAAATTTTAAAAACAAATTGGGACATAATTTCTAAAATTTCGCATGAAAAAAATTGATGAATCGAAAGAAAAAAAATAATATGTAGAGTTTCAAATATATCAGTGAATGTTCTCTGAAGTCATGTCAGGTGAGTAATTTTATAAGAACTCATTTCATTTCTTTTTATTCCTCATTCCATAAAATTTTCTTATAAGTATAGTATTGAATGGTCTACACAAGATCGATTCAGTAAACTTCCTTAAATTAGACAATTTATTTACCTGCCCAATGCTATCAGAATGAATCTTTCACTGAAGTGTAAAATTCATTCTAGTGCAATATTCCTTTAAAAATTAAATTCATTGAAAATGATGCGAAATCTCAGAATTAAATTTAAATTTTTAATTCAGAAAATTTTAATTTCACATTTTGAAGAATTTACAATATTTGGTCTTTTATTTTTAAAAACACATATGCCAAATTTCAACATGTCTTTTCAAAAGATTAATAATTGCTCTGGTTTATTCAGACTGGTTATAATATGGAAACATTAAATTGAGGATGCTGTGAAATTATTTGTCGTATTTTATTAATATTTTAATTATTCAAATGATTAAATTTTTATTTATTTCAGAAAATTTTAAATAAATAAATTGATGGCATCAAAATAATTTCTATTGTTAATCATTGCTATAATAATTGCATAACCCCAGTATTAGATAATTGAATCCCAAATCAACAGAACAAAAAAAATTCCATGCATAATTAACCCGTCAAAATTAAAATGTGAAAAACAAAAGTGGCATGAAAAATTGAGATCAGGAAAAACAAAAGATGTGATTTCAAATAAAATGTTTATAAAGAATGTTGTATGACATCAATAAAATTTTTATCTTAAATTTCACATATGATTTATTTACCCTTAAAGGCAGCTTCAAAAGATATATTTTTATACAGTTCCAGTTAACGTATTATTGTTCGAAATTTTTATAACTCTATACCATGGATATCCAAAATTGGCATTTAATAGATAGATATAAAAGTGTCCCAAATGTCCAATAAATCATAATTTTTTAATTAAAAAATAGATTTAAAAAGCATATTTTTATTTATTTATTACATATTTATCTTGAAACCACCAAGATTACAACAAATTACGTGAATGAATTTTAGATGATTCTGATTTCTCCAGGGCAGAATATATATATATATATATATATATATATATATATATATATATATATATATTCAACGAAGATCTATGATAGTATATAAGACGTTGAACTGTAGTGAAGGTATTAAATTGATTGGAAGATGAATGGGTTGGATGGATCCTAATATTAATGACTACATAAGACGGATAAACAACCGAGCATCTAAAACATTAATAATATCTACTCTAAGTCTTTGATTTCTAAGGATATACACTAAATTAATCTCTTAAATATATTTTTTGTTAATTCAATATATAAAACTTGTTTTAAAACAGGCATTCTAATTACTACGACTTGTTTTAAACAGGTATTCTAATTTCTAATTATTACGATTATCATTACGTCTGTTAAAGCCTGTTTAAAGTAATATCTCAAACATACATATGGATTATTATTTTCGTATATTAGTACGTTACAATTTAAAATTAAATTATTTCTATTTGGCTTACATTATCATATTTAACTCACATTATCAAAACAATTGAGATTCATTTGCTGATATGTTTATAAGTTTTTTTTTTTCTCAAGCAACACGTAATTAAACTATTTCTTCTATTATAATATTTATTAGTATAAAAGAATTATACTAATAAATTATTCTATTATAATAATATTCTTCTATTATTAATATTTATTATCTGATAAAAGAAAATGTTGTGCTTAAGAAGACAATTTTATTTCTATCAGCTGATAAAAAATATTTGTCGATGCAATAAAGTTCCTTTCGATTTTCCCAAACTTAATTGTTTAAGGAAATGATTTTAGTCTCTAATATTTGTTAATTTTACTGAAAAAAATTCCGTGAAGGGACATTGATTGTAAGCAAAATATATCGATCTTTCTAAGAATAGGTAATAGCGTTCTAACTGTTATGATTTTATTTCAATCAATTCATTTATTTCAAAAATTATTTTGACATATAAGTTCTGAAATGTTAAAATAATTTGAGCTATAAAATAAAATTATATGTTCTATTAAAAAAAATCACAGGATTTTGAAATGAACATGAAAAATTAAAAAAAAAAAAAAAACCTTGAAAGATATATAAAACTTATGAAGGTAAGTGATTTGGATATTTTTTTAATTAAAAAAAAACATTATAGCAACAAAATATAGATGGAAGAACTTACAAATTACATATAATTGATTCTGATATCATAAAAAACTATTACTTGTCAATATATGAAAAGGTCAATATGTGAAATGAATGAAATGTCAATATGTAAATGTCAATATATGAAAGAAATTAGTTAACAAAATAATTTCTCAAAAACAAATTATAATGCATTTTTCTTAGTAATTTTTCACCAAAAATACATTTTTCTAAAATTGGAAAAAGCAATCTGATTGACTATCTGTAAGACCAACAAAACCAACGATAGTAATTAAATATCTAATGGTTTATTAAACATATTATTGCCAATTTCGGAGTTTCTCAACATTTTTTAGCACTGCTCATCTAGACTTTGAAGAAAAATCTCTCTAAGTTCCATGTATTTTTGTACCTGTAGGCTCAACAGCTATTAGAAATATTGTTTTTATATAATTTATATATTTGCATATCATCTTGTTGATGTTTTTTTTAATTTTATTTTGAAATGCTGAAAAAAATTGGATGAATGATAGTAGGTTAGAAGACGAACAAAAATTTCCAAAGAACGGGAATAGCAATGAATATAGTTGCTTAATAAATATTTAAAAAATTTAACAGCATGATTGTAAAATATCCTTTGTTGCAGTGACCAGATCCAGATAATGAAATGACTTCAGACGCTTATAGAAGTTGTGGTTTCAGATATCATTATACAATATATATATATATATATACAATTCGTGACCGAAGAGAGAAGAGCACTTCGAATTCTTTAAACTTCGCTTTATTCCATCGTGGGAGGCATAATTTATGTACAAGAAGCACGGACAAAACACGTCCGTTCACAGCATGGCATAAGAGCGAAAAAGCAAAAGGCATAAAAGAGACTGAAAATATTTTCCCGGATTATTTATACTATGAGATTCCGATAGGGATTTCTTTTCACGAGTCGATTTGGATAGGAAAATCTAGGTATCTTTTAAAAAGAAATTACAGTTCTCGCAAGCGGAACGTGTGAACCACTGATACAGAGTTCCTTGTGCTTTATATATATATATATATATATATATATATATATATATATATATATATATATATATATATATATATCGCAGAAACAAAACATTATATTATAGTTCAAGATATTGATGTTTCGAAAATGATTTATCTGAGATGACTCCAAAAGAATAATTGCGTTCCAGAAGGAATGCCAAGTACAATATGTAATGGATATATTCCATTTGTTGGAAGATAGAATGCAGATGATTACGAAACATATTGAAATAAATCTATCATTCCTAAATAGTATATGATGTATCGAGCAAAATCAACAGAAATATGTTGTTGATTTCAACAGAATAAAGTACAGTTATCAGGCCATGTTCCATGGAAATTCGTGTTCTGTTTGAATCGTAGTTCTAATTCTTTCATCGTGATTAAAATTACTTTTGCAACTTTTGAGTGGTTAAAATAGTAAATTCCATGTAAAAATGGCTATTTCTACTATAACCCATGTAAAAGCAGGAATTATTTACCCAATATAAAATGCAATCAGAACTCTGGGACGTACATGTCAATTAGGGTCAAAACGTTTGAGATTTTCTGAACTTAAAGAAATCAAAAGTGATTCGATTAATTCAATCACTAGCGTTAGATTCAATATGATTAGATGATAAACCCGATGTTACTCTGAAAATAATATTTGCAAGTCTGAATAGTTACAAAATAAAACTGCATACCTAAGACAACATATTTTTGTTGTAACAACTTTTTTTTTCGATTTGTTCTCTCACGTCTCATCTGATTCCTCGTTCAGTAGCTAAACCCATCACTTCAGTTTGTCTCCATACTTTGAACCACCTGGCACGATACAAGAAACTCTCGGGATTCCATGAATCCTGTCAACCATTGCTAAGGCAATAACAGGATATCTTCATATTTATTGCCCAGATCCGAAGTACCGGTTGCTTCTTTTTGCGTCCTTGAGTGCCTAACCAAAAAAATGCTCTTTCATTTTTTCTCACTACTCAACTCTTTTTATAAAAAATTATTATTGAAACAAATATGGAGATAATTATTCCAGACTTCATAAGTTATTGGTAAAATACAGGATTGGACTTTGGTTTAAGTATACAAAAGTAGCAATTAGATT
The DNA here is from genome assembly GCF_947563725.1 of Argiope bruennichi. Taxonomy (NCBI): domain Eukaryota; kingdom Metazoa; phylum Arthropoda; class Arachnida; order Araneae; family Araneidae; genus Argiope; species Argiope bruennichi. The sequence continues at coordinate 90,530,801 of NC_079158.1, read as the reverse complement.
TGTTTTTTGTTATTTAATTAAATATTTAAAAAATAGTTTTGAATGTCGAAAATAGCATAGTTGACATATGAATGAGAATAAGAAATGTGTAAATTTCCTGTCACTCTCAATTAGAAGATATACATCATTTTCTACATTATATGCATAATGAGATAGCAATAAAGAAAAAAAAGCACAACTTTTGATAAATAAATTTTCATTTTTAGACTTGCAAAAAAGGGTACAAATAATATTTCATTCGCTTGTCTTTTTAAAATATTGATTCTAGTTTAAATTACCAATTCTCATTAAGGTCTAAGGTCTATCCCATTTATTTTTTCCATTATCGAAATAATTACTAACTTCCTAATATGTTTGTATAACAATCTTTTGTTCCATATGAATCAATGCAAGTTATTCAATTTTGAAAATACTATAAAATATGCAATTTTTTAAAAAAGAACCACTACTTTATAATTAGTATTATTTTACTATCTTCGAATTTTCATATATGGCTTTATTTAATAAATGTTTTGAAAGGATTATGAATATATTTATGAAAACAACTAGAACTGTCGTAGTCACGTTATCCATTTATTCCTATGTATTTCTCAATATGTTTATCTTCTTTATCATGCAGATGAAACTTGGATATTAGAATTTCAGAAAAATATTTAATATAAACGTCATTTGAAAATAAGCCAATATTTTTTCACAAAACGATATCTGCAATATTAAACCTCAGCATTTATTTATAGATGTATACTTTATATTTGCAAAGGAACCGACAGTAAGAAAAGTCAAACTCAGGATTCTTTTAACTTAGAGTGTAGAATCATTGTATTCTTCGTGGTTACCAAGGCAACAAATGGATGCGGCGGTTACGGATATGTAGTATTTTTTTATGATGAAACATAGCTACTAGAAAAGATTTTCTTCAAGTTTTTTTTTCTTTGCTATTTAGTGTATATTTGATCTCCTTCTATCTCAGTTCGAATCTTTGTTTACAAAAGAAAAGAATGTTCCTCAAATATGTAGTCAAAGCTTTTTCTTTAGTGAAGTGGTTAAATTGTTTTTTTTTAACGTCAAATGATACAAAAAAAATCTAGAAAAAAATTCTACAACTTTGATGTACTTTGGTGAGCGGAAAGAGTTTTCAAAGGCATTTTTTTTATCCTTTTGTTTGTTTATACATGAGTTAAGTTCTTTGTCTCCGATTGGTTATTCAAGTAATTCGCTTCAGCCTCTTAGGAAGGGTATTTAATTTATTTCATTTACATGTGCTGTTTTTTTTTCAAGTTAGTACCTTATACTATCAGGATATAATCGCAGTGAAAACTCGTTATATATTTTTGAAAAATAAAAAATTTAATTTTTATATAAACTTTCAAATCTTTGACAGGATCAAAGTAACTATTTCTTTGAAATTATTTTCGTGATTTACATAGCTCGTTTAAGTTAGTATCTTATACTATCAGGATATAATCGCAGTGAAAATTCGTTATATATTTTTGAAAAATAAAAAAATTTATTTTTTATATAAACTTTCAAATCTTTGACAGGATCAAAGTAACTATTTCTTTGAAATTATTTTCGTGATTTACATAGCTCGTTTATTAATAAACAAACAATGCATTCAACATATGCTTGAATGGGAATGAATTCAACAGATGCTTGAATGCGAATGAATTCAACAGATGCTTGAATGTGAATGAATTCAACAGACGCTTGAATGAATATTTTGAATGTAATACATTTTCTTCGTTACATTTTGTTCCAGATATAATAATAATAAGTGATATAAACATATCATTAGACCAATGTTTCTTTTTGAATTCTAAACTCTTCAATTTTAACATACTGAAAAGATATTCTGAAACTAAATAAAATATCAGTTTGCTCTCTTTTACTATGACTTTCATGGAAAAGAATACATAATTTCCGTTTAGATTCATAGATATTTTAGTAAATGAGTTGTAACACTTCTTTAATCTTTAACTGGGGACGTGAGGTCTACGAGGCAACAAGTTCTTTATACTCACATTTTCTAATCAAAATATTAAAATGAAAAATCAGCTAATATATTCTGCTGATATTTTTCTTGATATATAAATATGTTATAACAATTTTTCAAAATATATTATCGTTGAAAAAAGTAATTGCATTTAAACTTACATTTTCTCCCCAAATTACATGGTGCAACAAATAAAATTCTAGAAAAAAACATATTACTTTTTACTTTTAAATCATATTTATTTTTCCAGCACACAAATGTATATAAAAACAATATAATGAAAAATTCAACAATTATATGAAAAATGAAAAAAAAAAATGACAATCGTTAAAATAGATTTTTTTTTGGCACCATTTCTTCACAGAAACTTGTGAACATTCATAGCAAGGTTTTCGAACGCATTTCAAACATACAGGTTAAGTACTAGTATAAATTTATCCTATAAATTATGATGATAATCTCCTGGTACATTAATGTATTTTTGAAACTTTTCAAAATACATTATTACTAGAAAAACAATTATATTTGAACGTATCAGAATAAGTCGAATATAATCTTTTATAGAAAAAATATTCTGTACAATTATCCTCGTCATTAAAAGCACTTTCTGTTTCACTTAAAAGTCTCTGGAACTCTGCTTCATAAGAGGATCAGTAGGTTGGATGATATTTAGAGTATCATGTTTTAGAGCTATATGCAAAGTCTTGTATAATACTGGAACATGAGATGCGATTTCACAGACGTCGCGCAAAGAAATAGCTGAAATATCTAAAAAAGCATCCTCTGAAATCGGTTGAAAAAGAGCATGTGTAGTGAAGATCACGAAACAAGAAGCTACATTTCAATCCATTCGATTGAGCTAAAAATAGAATAGAAGTGACCGAAAGTCCATCCTTACTGGTCTGAGATACCGCACTCCCCAGATAAGGGTTAAAATACGGCTTGAAGAAGGAAAAAAAAGTGTCCATTTATTAAGGAAAAAATAACAATTTTAATGGCATAGATATGAAAATGTGAAATATTTTCGAAGTTAAATCAAGTGACATTAGAAATCCTTATTTTGAAAGCATTATATTCACGTGTTGGAAAAGGCATTTGGCTTATACTTTCTCCAAATTAAATGACATTTTTTCTTTTGAATATTCACTTTTACATCACTTTAGTTAAAATACTCAAATTTATATAATCCAAATAACATAGCACTTTGCACAGTATTGTATAATGTAGTGTGATATTGTATAATACCATTCAATATTTAACATTATTTTATGATATTGCGCATTAATTTAATATCATGCAATATTGTACCAAATATTTATGCTACTGTGAGAGGTTATTTGCTATACCAAAATATTATAAATGAATTGTGATTAATTATTTAGATACAACTCTCAGTATTAGTATCGTAATAAGTAGATATCACACGGGGCGTTGTATGATTTTTTGTCATCAGTGATGTAATAAATGTAAATGACTCCTAGGAGTAATGCAATTTTCCCCATCCAATCGTTATCAGTTATTAAACAATTTAAATTTCTCCAGGGGCATGATATGATTTTTTTCCCCTCCCAATCGTCAACAGTAGTTTAAACAGTGTAAATAGTTCCCGAAAATAATAAGATTTTTTGCCTGTCATTCGTCATCAAAAATTTGGACAGTCTAAATATGTTTTAAGAAATAGCATGATTTTTACAATCACAATTATCATTAATAGTTTAATAGCAAATAATTTCTGATATATATCATTATTTTTTTTCTCCGTCATCAGTGGATTTGCCGGTTTAAAGACTTCTTGGGCATGACTTTATAATCCCGGCCCTTCAAAATATGTCAAATTAAAAAAAAAAAAATGACAAAATATAACTAATATTTTGACATCAAAGAACTCCGAAGCTCTATTCTTCAATATATATATATATATATATATATATATATATATATATATATATATATATATATATATATATATATATATATATATATATATATATATATATATATATATATATATATATATATATATATATATATATATATATATATATATATTATTAACAAGTTATTATTAATAATAGTAAGTCAGTATGATATATTGATTAATTATTTTATTGGGTTTATTAATAATTATTGATTAATCATTTTAACTATGGCATTCTATAAATAGGCCCATGTATTAAAGATATAACTAAAAATAATTGAATTAGATATGTATAAATTATATAAATTAGATGTCTGATAATTTGTTTTAAATCTACGTTTCCAAATAATATTTTGAAATTAATTTTAGACATGATGGAATGTAAAGAATGTCCTTTGACGAATCAATAATCAGCAATATATTTTTTAATCTCTATTCGGCTTATTAGAACATATATATGGTATTCATTAACTTCCACCAATTACCGAAGAAAGCGTAATTTTTGTAAAATTAATATGCATTAATTTAATAATGACTGTCTGAAAATATATGACACATGGGATTTCTATTATTAATAATTATTTGAGAATTTCTTTTTCTTTTACCCTACTACTTCGAAAAAAGCGTATCATCAATGACTTAAATGAACTGGGTATAGAATTATTTGAAGTAATTTGAATAAATGTTATCTTCCATTGATAATATGTAAAGCCTATCATTTGGCTTAGTTAGATTTAATTATCGGAAATTCAAAGGCGACATATGAAAAATCAATAACTATGGTATTAATTCAAGGCAGTAAAACTTAGTAAATAATAATAAAATATTTCATACAGGAGAAAGAAAAATATAAAGATTGAAAACAAAGTTTTACTATAACTATATAGTTTTAGTCGAACGACACTATGAGTAGCTCAGCGCAGTTATGAATGCATGATATCTTAGAATCAAAATCACTTTCAGTAATGTTAATTATGAACATTCTGTCTATCTGCACGACATATTAACATTCCTTTTATATCTTTACATGTGAACTTACAAAGACACAAATCATGTTTAATGTTGTTCAGAAAATAAATTTCTTGTTCTGCATAGGCAATGTAGATAGACTATCCAGACAGTCTCCTATATCTTGCTCTGTATAGGCAATGTTGCAGTTTCTTAAAAGCTAAACCTATCCATTTGTTGATTTATCTAGAAATTCATGCCGCTTATTCTCAATCTTATAGCTTAAATCTCAAATACTTTGATTCTAGGTGGCGGGGATTTGGCCAACTACCTGAAATTAAAAAAAAATAGTAGACAAATAGGTGGATGATTGGAAATTATGATTTAGGTAAATATTTGTTGGATGAAGAATTAATGTCTAGGATATAATAAACAACAAATTGCTTAAGCATCTTAGAAATATGCGTAAGTAAATTATTTTGTACATTAAATGCTTCATTATCATTTTATTTTGGAATGAGACTTCTAGAAAGCCAACACAATTGTGATTTTGAAAAATCTTGCAATATGCTTGCTTCTCTTCGAGCATAAAATTCCGTAGCATTATATTTGCATAAATTGAAACGTCTCGCTTTTTTTTTCTGTTTACAGCAATCTCGGACTGCGTGTCATTTACGATTTCATTTCCAAAATTTTGCTAGTCGAAAGAAAACAAGATGAATCTCATTTTTACCTCCCGAAACAAATTGTCACCGCGCTCTTACGAATGAGTAGCAGCAGCACAACTAGAATAAAACGATAGCAAAAAGTGAAGAGAGAGAAAGAGAAAAAAAATCTACGTTCTTTATTTCATTCTTATTTTTTCTTATCTTATTTCATTCATTCTTACTACTCCTTCTTCTCACTATGTCCCGTGAGACTTCTGCAATTCCTGTGCCACGCGTGTAAATTCAATTTCTAACAGAAAATTTCATGATTTCCACTCGAAACTTTTCGCGCCAACCACTTTGCATATTCCAAGAACCGGCATTCCAAGGCGTCTTCGAATTTTGTTTTAAATTGAAGTCTGATGACGGTGAAGACCCTTAAAGTGGTTCCGGCGTAAAAGGGGGGACTGGGAGACTCGAGTGGGGAGTCGAGAATGCAGGAAAAATGGGGGAGGAGATGGCTGTAGCAGGCCCAAGGAATGATAGGAGGCGTCAGGACAAGGCGCTCTTGACAATTATTGTGTCATCCGAACAGGATGTCTCTACAATGGGGCATTGTTGTCAAGAGCAAAATGCTCCATCGCGATGGCTTTGTGCATAACCACTTATTCAGAAAATTGAAAGGGAAAATAGAATCAGGCTGTGCAAAAAACATCGAGCTCCTTATTAGAATTTTTAATAAAAAATCTACGAAATTAAATATTCCATTTAATGGATGATTCTTGGCCTCAAATTAATGAAATGCGTGAATGCATCTAATGAAATGTATGAAGGGAAACTACATTTCAAATCAGTTTCTCATATATTTCTGCAGATTTCTATTTTTACGAATAATTTGCAGAAGAAATATAAAATTATTTATTAAATAAGTTTCCCAAATAATACCTCATAATAATAGAAATAATTTTGCGAAATGTTTTTTTAATTTCTTCGTAATTATTTAGATTTATTTTATTGCAAAATAACGATAATAAATATAACGATTGATAAAACGATTTATTTCAATTTCAACCGATTTTTAAACTATGGGTTGGCACTTCGACAATTTTATCGAATATTTCAAAAACTTGAATAATATTCATCTATTAAAATAAATGTCGAAATATTTGCTAAAATTTTAAAATAAAAAGTGTGAAAACAATTATTTCTTGTAATGACAAAATTAATTAAATTTAAGTTTAATTAAGGCGCAGCATTAATAACGCAGCATGATAAAACTGAAATAGAGTTCCTTTTTTTATAATTATTTTTTGTTTTCAACTGTAGGACTTAAAACTCTGTTTGTATATTTTATGAAATATTTTTTAAATTCACTTTATATTTATTAAAGAAGTAAGATAAAATAGATATTTTAATAAAATTGTTTTTATATTTTTAACATCTTTAAATAATGATTTCTATCCTTTTTTTTGCCGACATCGTTTTATAGCATTTAGAATTATTTGAAGAAATGTAAACATTTATGTTATTAATAGCTTGATTACCTAAGCAAGCTCCTGTCTAAAATATTTTTGATGTTTTTTGAAAATCTTAATTAGTCAACATCAGAATTCTAGGCACAATTTAATGCATTTTTCTAATGAGTAAGTTCAGAAATAAATGAATTGATTGCTAATCAAGAGCATTAATTTTAAATAATTCATTACAAAAGACAATACTTATTTTGGTGATTTTCTAAATTAATTCTAAACGAATTTTCTATGTTAATTTTTATGTCGAGAGTAAATAAAATAATAGCCTTTGTCTATAACCTATTTCTAAGAATTATTTTCATTTATACATTATAGAAGATTAAGGTAATAGGCGTTAAATTAGAAGTATTTATAAACATTTATATGTAAAATAATTAAAATAATGGAAGAAAACATTAAAAACTTAAAACATTCTCTTATAAACTTAATAATAGCTTAATTATTTATTAGAAATATCAAAACAGATATTTTAATATCGAAAAAAAAAATGATTTGATATCAGTAGGAAAAATTCATCGAGTGACACAGAAATAAGCTATGCTTATTCAGTCGCTCTGGAAATTCCAGAAGTAATTCATTATGTTAGGTACTTGGCATCTACTCAGGTATCTGTGCTCCATTGTCTTTATGTCTGAAGAAATTATTCAGTTTGTATTTTACGAATCTATATTTTCAGAGAAAGGGGTTGAATGGCTAAGTATGGAAAAGACATTTGTACTCACATTACAATCAAGGTCTCTGAAGCAATTAGGAATGCTATTAATTAAATTTACATAGTTTTCACTACTGCGGTTGGTCAGTTTGTCACAAAGAAAACATTCTTTTCTCCAGGGAAGAGTGATCTTTGATATTTCCTAGTAAACTATGTTTAGGCAGTTTCTCTGAAAATGTTAAAAGTAATTTGTTAAAATATATATGCCATATCTTTCCTGATGTTTTCCTCCACGGTCTTTATATCTTAAGAAATCATTTAACTCGCATTTCACTGACATCATTAAGATTTTAGAGAAACCTTCTGAATGGCTGAGCATGTAATAGACATTTATTCTTATTTTACAAGCAAGATTTCTGAAGCAATTAGGGATGTTATTAATTTAATCAACGTAGTTTTCAGCACTGCAATTAGTCAGAAAACTCTTGCCATGAAGGACAGTTGTCTTAATAATAGAATCAAATGAACGATGATCGAAATACTTTTGAGCGAAATAATTAGGCTCATTTATCATCATTAGGATCAATCAAAGAGTTTACTTTCGTTTTTTTGTACATATCTACTATTTTTTGTCCTAGAAATGGGATAACCAATCAAACACTTTCCTGGGTGGTATTTTTAAACCTTCATTTTAGAACAATATCAAGAAATTTTGTGATTATTCAATTCCTTCGTCAACTAATTCACAAACGATATTTATTTATTCATTCGCCAAATTTTCTCACTTTTATCATTCAAACACTTTGTATGGTTCTGTTTTTCCTTAGGCAAAGGAAGCAAACTTTGTCTTAATCCTCTTGCCAACATTAAGAAATGATAAACATTTTTTTTTTTTTATTCATGAAATCTTCCCCGATGGTGTTCATGAAACTTATACTACCCATGATTAAATTAAAATACAAATGCATTCGTTTTCTTTTCTTTTTTTTTCTTTCCATGTTATTCATGTTTTTGAAAAACAAATTGTTTTTAAAATTTTAAAATTTCAAAATTTAGCTGTATTGGATATCCAAAAAATGAAATTTATTGTTGGCTTCACACAAAGTCATCATTGGTGAAGCACGCATTGCTGGATGCTATGTTTCCATAACAGATAGCGCTGAAAGTACGCATTTTTAGATACTAAGTTCATTGAAATGGCAGCACTAGTGAAATCCTGCATTTGTTCTAAGGCTTCTGAGTTTGACATTTACTATAAGAAGTTTGAATTGAAATATAATATTCATAATCCTTTGTTTTCTAAATAAACGTCTATCTTTGACCTTATAATGGAGTTATTTATTGATTTAAACTTTTTTGTTTGTTTGACACATGCAGAATGTATTTATTGAATTCTTATGAATCAATATCTTGAACAACTTTACTTTCTAAAAAGGTAAAAAGTTAGCTAAACTTAGAAGTAATTTCGGTAAAATCGTTGAATACTTATGGATAATGTTTTTTTTCTCCATATTTGAAATCAAAGACAAATGCAGATTAAATAATTTAAAAAGTTCAGGCAACAAGCAAATGCACTGTTTTGTTCTGACTGATTTATATTTATAGTTATGAAAATATAATAATCTCCTTACCTAGTAATTCAGATTTATTAAACAGTTTTTTATTATTATTTATAAATTCAAAAAATAATTATTTGCTCACTTTCATGTAATTATTCATACCTGAAGTAAATGAGCTTTTGATGAATCAACAGAGATAAGAGCATATTATTAAAATGCAGCATCATAGCAACTCACAATTGAAGAGAGTTTATAACATGTGTGAAAACAACGAATCATGATGCTTTGACTCAAAGCAGAAACGAATTTACGAATACTGAAACATATTTCGTCTAGAATATGACAGTTGATTTATTCGTATCTGTATAAAATTGAAATTTTACCAATACCTTCAGACTAACATAGTGTGCAGATAAGACAATGAATCAGAAGAAATCATGAGACACATTAATTTAATTTTTAAGAATTAAAACATGTTAATCGAAAAATATGCATCATGTAAGGAAGTTGAGGCATTGAGAGAAAAGGCAAATGAACTAATCCAGTTATAAGAAGTGATCTGGAATCTGATTGCATTGAGAGCCTGAATTCTTTCAACACAAGAATGGACAAAAATATATTTTGAAAACCGCTAGATATCAGCTAATGAATGACTCTTATTCAAATTTTATAAAACAGACTATGATTAGCTCAGTTTAGTGGAATTTCAGCTTGGGCATGTTTTATTCTCAAAATCACACTTCATCAGAGATTAAGATTTGCTTGTTTGTTCATTTTAAAAGGCGATTTGAAAAAAAAAATGCTATCAAAATACAATAACTGTGAAAAATTAAGAAAATTGAATTTTTTTATTAAATCTTGTTATGGTAGCACGAATACCAAGTAACTAATGGAATCACTGCCTAAAACGTCAAGGATAAAGCATCATAAAATTCCTGCAATATCCAATGATGCATTTTTAAATCATCAATAGCTTGGTAAAAAAGAAAAAAAAATATTTTTTTTATTGTTTGATATATATAATTCAATATTAAATATATTTACTTATATATTATAGTTCCAAGAAATTGTGTAGTTATTTATAAAAAAAATATTTTGTGGATTCTATTTACTAAAAATATTAAAATGAATTTATTTTATAATGAATTTATGAAATTTTTCAAATATGTGTTATTTTCACAAGAAATTCTAAAACTTTTCCTTATTAATTTTAAAAGAATGGAAATAGGCTACAGAATAATAAGAATTTTTTTTAAAATAATCTTGATCCATTTAATTGATTTTGTCTTTCAAATGATGGAAAAGCGCCTTAACAAAAGGAAAAATTAGGTTGGGGTAAAGAGATCTCAGAAATATTTTTAGACATCAAATTATAAAACCACCAAAATCTAAATATTGCATGAATCCTGGAGATTTTAATGCTTCATATGTCATTCTGAAACGGAGTTAATTAATGAGTTTAAATTCAAGGGAAAAAATTTCAAACGTAGCTTATTTATTAAAATCTGCATTCAGTATTCTTGTTACTCTTACTTAAAATATGCTCGTACTGTATCTTAAACTAGAATTTCTATTTTTTTAGCAAGTGCCACTTAAATAATTTAGTTTCTAAACACTTTAACAACGGGAAGTTTAAATGAATAAATAATGCGTCTTCATTCTTTTTTTTAATTCGAGAATTATTAAATTAAATTTTCTAAATTATTCTTTGAAGATATATATATATGTCTTCAAAAATTATTTTATGCATATATTCCTTTAATATAAACGTGCTTACTTTTTCAACGATTTAATATATCAGTAACTTATTATACTTATATACTTATATCAAAAATTATTTTATGCATATATTCCTTTAATATAAACGTGCTTACTTTTTCAACGATTTAATATATCAGTAACTTCTAGAATTTCTTTATCATAAAATCAAAATTATTTTCAGGAGTATTGTCAAATTATGAAAAGTGTCACCTTATTGTTAAAATATATACAAGATTTCTGAAAAGAGAAATTTGTTTATAAACACATATTTTCATGTGAGAACATGATGTTGTTTTGGTTAGAGGTTTTGAAGCTCGAAATCATGTAGGCAACGGATATTTAAGCTCGAAATAGCGTAGGCAATGAATATTGAAGCACGGTAGCCAATGAATAAAGCATAAATAGCAATTTTCAACATCATCTTTTAATCGCATATATTTTTTTTTACTTACTTTTACCAGTATTGCAGTATTATTATGTGTATTTTATGTCTTTTTATGTGTATTTTTTTGTCTTAATAAATACTCCCACGTATATCCTTTCAACCTACATTGAATCCTGGAGATTCCAAGTTCGGGGATATTCTGTGGCGAAAGAAAAGGAAAGTATTATTATGTATGCTTCTTTGAAAGCAGATGCGTTTTTAAAAGATATATATATATATATATATATATATAGAAAGACAGAGAGGGAGATAGTGACCGATAGAGAAGTCTCAGGATTGTTTCAAATGGGTTTAAACTGGTTAATGTCTTAAATTAAAACAAATTTTGACTTAAAAATAATAATGTTCTCAAATGATAATGTGAAATTGGCGATCGTAGATTTCATTTTGTTTTATTTTATTTTATTCTTAGTAGACTTGCAATAAAACATTTTGTCTATATGTAAACATTTGTTATCTTATCTAAAATTAAAATTGAATTTTTTACTCTATGTATTTTATTCTATAAATTGAGTCTGAATTGCGAAATTAGACTATTAGTTAAGAAAGGATTAATGTTTATGGCATTGTAGTTTAGAGATTAGCATAAGGAAAATGCAATAAAAAATACACAACTGATAATTTATCATTTTAAAACTACTAATATATGAAACAACTCAGTGATTAGTTCATTACCTTGAAATATCATAGTTAATTTTCTTTTCAAATATTTTTCATAGTTTCTTTTTCTACGTACATTTTTGTTATCGAAAAAGATACAAGTTATGTCACTATTTGCTTTAATGTAAATATAAAGTAACTGATAAATCTATATACCCAATTACAAGTACTTCAGAGTTTTTTTTTTTTTAATCTTATATTTCAATTTAGGCACTGTTTCATTCTGAATATCTAAAATTAATTATCCTTAAGAAAATTACTGAATTCGCTGCACATCTAATAATTTTATTTCTTCCATTTTTTGAACAAATAATAAGCACATAGAATTAATCTATAAATAGTCCTATAAATATAATAGAAATTATACATGTGCCTGTGATTCATTCCCAACCTTTGAAATTCTCGCATCTTGCCTCAATATATTTGGCCAAAACTTGAAATTGATCATATTAAAATTTCTTCAATATATTCTTCTGTTAATTTCAAAGAATAACTATATCAAAGAAATTTCGGCTCTAACCTGGTAAATATTTTTAAACCATTTGAAATATAAGATTTAAAAGCTTTTCCTGCAGAAATAATACTACGAGAACAAAACATATATATTCCACGCAAACTAAATCTCTTAAGATACTGCATTAATTCCAAAATTCACGATTAGCAAACGTAGTTTACAAAAAATAAGCTTCAGGTTAAATGAAAGGTTCAAGTTAAATGAAATTGAAAATTTAATTACTTTGTATTAATATTTCTTAAAGCGAAGAAATATCTGAAGTGAAACGAAAAGTTCTTTCCCAATTACACAAAATTGTCTCTTGAAATATGCAATAAACCATTGATATCTTTATTAATACGACGTTTAATTATTAGACATGCTCCAAGTCTGTTGTTATTAATTTGACTCTTTGTGCAAACAGTTATATTTAATTATCTCCGTATTTCGATTTATCCCAAACGTTTCGTTTAAAAATGTTGATAAATTTTATGAAATAGTTTTAATGCATTTAATTATGTGATAGTTTTAATGAATTTAATTATATGTGTTCCTAGAATCCTTTCTTTTAAATTATTATAGATTAAAGTGGATTTAAACAATTTCTTTTCTTTTCCTGCATATTGCTAATGATATAGAAAATGTATGGATATTAAACAAATGAGTGATATTTAACAAATGAAAAGTCAAAGGATATCAATAAATCCTTAGATATTGTCATAAAATGCTAAAATGATTCATGTATTATAAATTTTATTATATTTTTATAATTTCATGAAAATTATCGATAAAATTTATTCCAATATATTTTATTTCTTAGTTTTCATATTAGTTAAAATCTTCACTTGAACGGTACGATTTATTTGATAAAATCACAATTAGATACGAAGCAATAGATTGCAAGCAAAGTGAATGTCATAATACAATAAAAATGGTATGAGGCATTATATTAAGACTTTATCTATGAATTTGCAATTTTAATTACTAATTTAAATATTATTAATATAATATATTTGTTGTTTAGCAATCAACCTAAAATTCTCTATCCACAGGAATTTTGTTTTCTAAAGCTGCTAAATTCGGAAATATTGGTGGATTCTAATATTTAAAAAACAATAAATTTCAGTTATTGATTCTTGGACATATACCTTATTTGGTCAGTAACTGATGTGCATTATTCACCTTTCGTTTCGCAAATCAGTATTATTACGTAATTGACAGAAAAGTTTAGAAATTACAAGATACTAGAATTAGAGATATTTTCAAATTTAAATATTGACTGTTGCTTTTTCTATGTTTAAATTTCTTAAAATGGAGATTCTTACAGTTTCAATATTTAGTATTAATGCTTTCAAATTAGGTTTGTCTATTCTCAGAGTCATTATTATTATTCAAGTTATTTTTTTTTCTTATACATTTGTATACATTTGTTGTATATCATTTATTTATATCATATTTTATTTATATCATTATTTATATCATTTTTATCATATATTTTTGATATACATTTGTTGTATATCATTAATCCATATCAAAATAACTCTCCACATTATACGCTTTTAAGGGTGTTCCAAAATTAATGCAAAATTTGAGTTTTTCATCATTCGTAAAGTGCTGTCAACCTTATTAAATATACATCGGATAGCTGATAGTTAAGGCTTAGTAAAAATGGAGCGTTATACTATAGAACAACGTGTTAAAACAATATTTGACTTAAATAAAAAACGGGCTTTATTCTTTCAATTGTTATAATTTTATTGAATCGTAAATTACCCGGATTAGGGTTAAGTATGAAATAACACATAAAGCGAATGGCCTTACACACTCTTTTGTCGAAATTTTCCATGATTATTTTGCCTAAATGTGGCTGAATTTCGTTGACTTAGCGTTGAATTTCTTCTTTCAATGCACGTTTCCTCGTTCGCTTGTAAGTTTGCTGACGTCAAATAACCCCATAAAAAGAAATCCAATAATGTTAATTCATACAATCAAGGGGGTCAATTCTCAAATTTTCGAACTGTGGTCATCAGTCAGAAATATTGCTCAACAATGAAAACACATTAGTTTATCATGTAACGCTCCATATTTTACTAACCCCAAACTATCAGCCTTCAAATGTTTTTTAATAGGGTTGTCAACATTTTACTGCACGAATGGTGAACTATTCAAATCTCGCATTTATTTTGGGTCTCTCTTTAGATACCAAGTTTTAAGAAATTCGTTTTATTTTTGAATGAATAAATTATATTTTTCTATTTATGGTTAGTAGAACTATGTTTTCACATTTTATTGCATCTTTTATGAGTCATTTAATAAATTTTTGCAGAAGGTTAATCGTGTACTATTTTTATCCTGTTTGCTGTCCTTTATTCGTAACCAGAATTTTTTTAAACTTTGATACTTTTTCTTCTTAAATTTAGAAACAAATTATATGGAAAAAACCAAGCATTTGCATTTTTTTAACCTTTTTCCCCCTTTAGAAATACATATTTTAATATATGGTATGGTGACTGAATAATTATTTTCTAGATTTTCAAATTTCAGAAACCAATCTTTTTTTATTGTTTGAAAAAGATTTCTTTTTATTTCCCTATCTTTTTTACACCCTGTGTCTATTCTTGTTTATATTTACAAAAAGAAAAAAAAAACTTTTTCTAGGACGCAGTTGAATATAAAATATTAAAAATATGACATTTAAATAATAAATAAATAAATATAACATTCCCAATAAAAATACTCGACTTATATCAATGTGCATTTTAAATAATTATGAAATATGTGCACACTTATGTAATAGCAGTTTATATTAAGAAACAAAGGATATTTCCATAAGTGTAACATGATAATAAATTTGCATTATAATATCTTTCGAAAAACTATATCAGCTTTAAATACCTGAAACATCTACTTAAAAACGTAAAACCTGTTAAAACCTAAAATATCTGAAAGCAGTTTCGAAGTCGAGTATAAAATATTAAAATTGCGCATTTTCATTTCCCAATAAAAATATTGGATTTATATCAATATACATGCGTATGTATTAAAAAAATATATGAATAAACAAAGGATATTTCATTTAATTAAACATAATAAATTTCCATTATAATATCTTTCAAAAAACCATATTAGTTTTAAATATCTGCCTAAATTATCCGAAACTTGATGAAGTCTAATAAAACCTAAATTACCTGAAATCTGATAAAACGTAAAATATCTGCAAACTGATAAAACCTAAAATATCTGAAAACATTTTTGCATGGTTATAATGAAATATTTAAAATCAAAGTGAAGGAAAATATGCGAAATTATATTCAACAAAATGGAAAAATCAATATTCCTTTTACCAGATAAAGATTGAAACCCAGAACTGACCCGGCAATTGTATTGATTAGTGCCTGCATCAGTAAATAGTCTCAAAGTTACCTTTATGGGCTGAGTTCTGATTTAAGATTGTAACTTTATAATTCTCTTGGGTGATTACGATATTTAATATGCGCAAATTAAAGTGGAAATGTAGAGGCATTCCGAATCGAAATCTTTGGAAAGGATTATTCATATTTCATTCTGAGAAAGAGTTTCGTAATAAGACGGGAAGTTTTAATTATAATTTCCTCGCAAATTTTCATTTACTTTATACAATTTTATACGGATTAAGTAGTTAATGCTCATAAATAAAGAACTTTATTCGATTTTGAGAAAACTCTAAATCTTCTTGAAACTTATATTAAAGATATTTACTTCAGCAAATTCTATGACTGTTTATAATGTACTTACATGAAATCTATTGGGTTCATGCGAATACATAGAAACTCGATATCTTGAATAAGTGTTTGGGCGTATATAATTTCAACCATTTGTTATATTTTATCTTGAAAAGAAATTTACGTTATTCAATTTACGGTCTTGATATAAGTAAAATGCATTAAAAATAAAGCAGGCGTCCTGGCCTAAGGGTAGCATGAAGATCTTCCACTTGATTTTAGAGTCGCGGGTTCGAGTCTTGGTACGGAAATGGCTGTTATTCACCCTGTGAGGTGTGTGAAAGAGCCCCCCCTCCGGAATAAGGAAGTTGTGCAAGCGAGTGTGTGAATGTGACCTTCATATGAGCTAGACGTCAGACTTCTGCACTCGGGTTCTCATGGGTCTTTATCCTCAAAAGCTACTGCACATCCTTTCGTTGTAGCGTGGACACGGCATCATCATCATTAAAAGTAATTGAATGAAATTAAATACATTTTCAACAGCGTATTAATTAAAATTTATTAAATGAAATATTCAAAGTAATTTTTTTTTTTTTTTGCTATAGAATATTTTAAAAAATTAAATCAAAAATATATTTATATATAATTTAAGACAACCGAAAATATATATTAAAAAAAACTTATTCCTCCTTCTTTTCAAGAAAATTTATTTTTCTTTTCAAAAAGGTAATGTTCTTTGGAATCAGCTTCGCACAATGCAATTCGCTATTAAGTAGAAACTTTATTTTAGGAGGTAAAAGCAGCTAACTGATGAGAGATAGGAAAGTCAATAGTACATTAAATATTTATCAAATAAATTGAAAAGTAGGAAAATGAGAAAGATATGCAAAATCATTATTAAAATATTACTTTGCAAAAATTACGTTGAAGAAATATTGTAATCTTCTTTGCGTCTTTCTTCCCATCGAATTGATTTGTACAATGTTTGATATATCTGAAAAAGAAATAACAAAACTTCAATAGCATTTTATTAAATTTATTAAAAATAATTTTTAAAGAGCAAGGATATTCTCTTTTTTCTTTCTTTCTTTTTTTTTTTTTTTTTTGAACATTGAAGAAATCTGTTAATATATACACATCTAGTTCGTTTTGATAATTATTATTCGATTGATGCTATTTTTATTTGTGACTTCAAAATTTTATTTTGAACATTCACATTCTATTTTATACATTTCACAAAAATTTAGTTATTATTTAATATATTCCATCAGTATATTTTCATGGTAGTTGTAAAATCAATTGTGATAAAAGAAATGAAATCATTTCCAGCTTCCAATTCTATTAAATACATAGCTGGTTATGCAAACTGACATATGAATTGCTCTGATAAAGTGACAACATATATTATACAATTCTTATATATATTAATTTAGTATAATTTGTTTATAGTGACTAAAATTTAGAATTATAAAGATACATTTATTTTTTATTTTTTATTTTTTTTATTTAGAAACCGATAAAACCGGTTTTTTAATATTTAACAAGTTTTCGTTGACACACATAAAAATAACTTGCAAACATAAATTTCATTTTACTTTTCTAAATATTAAGCTAAATATTATTCTTTCTAATTATAAAGCATATTGTTCTAAATATTATCTATATCCTATACATTTTTTGATGTTCACTTATGAATAACAAAATAAATTCTATTAGATAAAAGTCAAGGAGTTTAATTTCGGGGACAACAAAATAGTAGAAAGTTTCTAAACCAAAGTTAGGCCCAAATTAGAGATTTTAATGCCTATAATTAAATAAGTGATTAAAATATTCTTGGCTAATTATTTATTTTAGAACTTTATAGAAATTAGAATTTTTTATATTTTTTTTATAGAAATTGAAATTTATACTATCTAAAATAGCCATTTATTTATTACCAAATTACAGATTTTATTAATATTATAGTTACATTATTGATTAAAGCATTCTTGACTTATTATTGATTTTAGAACAAAAAATCGGATATATTTTTTAAAGAAATCGGAATTTATACTATCTAAAATAGCCATTTCTTTATTATTTTTGATGCCATCCTGTTCTGTTCCTCGAAAAAACGATATTACTCCAACCAAACTTCACCGAACATTGCAGGATTGCCATTATATAAGTATCACCTTTTCACCTGGAAAACATCGCAAGACATTCCTCGATACAGACTAAATAATGGCTTAAGAAAGCTTGACGTCTTACCGCAAAGAACCATTAAACGGACATTCTGAAATATAAAGAATTTTTCATTGCGCACTGCTCCACAAAAGGGATCTCCCACTACGAACTCCATTATCGATATCATCCCACGAAATGTACCATCATCTCGCGATTTTATCTTCTGCACTTATCAAGACATCATGCTCCAACCTTGGGACTAGCATTAGTCTACCGATTCCCCACACTCCTTCACTCGCCGTCATCTTTTAAAGTGCACGGAATAGAAGGCCATTTTCGGAAAAGTAAAATATCAAGCCTCTTATCTTCAGGCCATTTTGAACAGAAAGCTTTCAGGAACTCGCTCCTCAATGCCTCTCCCTTACTGCCTATCACTCAGCTACCCCCCTTTGCCTTTTAAACAAGCGTAGATGCTTAATTACTGCCACTGCTATTGAGAAATCGTAGCCGCGTTTCTACAAGGCCCTGGAGGGTCGGCGAGTTTCTTCTGATGCTTTAAATAGGTATGGTTTGAGATTGAGATGGTATCTTGGTGACGAAATGCTTTGTCTAATGCGTTCGCTTTTGCGACACTTTGAAGATTTCAAATGAAAACAAGCTATTGCGCACGTGGGATTCCAAATTTATGAATTTATATTTTTTTGTAAAAGTGTGACTGATTTTTAATAATTTAAAATATGATTTCTTTTTAAATTTAATATAAGAGTAATAATAAAATGAGTCATTTATAAAAAAAACCCATCAGAATAGAAAATAATCGAAGAAATTTAAATTGTTCACTTTTCAAATAAAAACAAGGCTTTGTGGATTTGTTGGAATGAATTCAGCTCTTTGCACTCGAATGGTGCCTCTCATTCACTATTCAAGATGGTACAACATTTTGAAGTTTTATTTATTTATTCTTAAATTTGATTGTTATTAATTAAAAAATGTGGATTAATTTTTCAGTTTAAAATAAATATATAAATTCAACTTAAAACAATTTTATATATATATATATATATATATATATATATATATATATATACATTTTGGAACAATAGACAAGTCCTTGTGTTAGGAGAATAATTAGGCATAGAATTACTTTTTCAAGTGCTAAATGTTCATTATTCAATATTTGTGCTCTAGAGCAGATATTGAATAGTATATATGTTTTAAAATATTGTTATTAAAGATTTTAACCGAATAAAAATGTATTATTGGCATTTAAAAAAATACGTGTCAAAGTTCATTTGTTTTATATACAATTAAGCTTTTGTTCCTGAAAGTTAAGTTAAACATTCAATATATGTTATATAAAACAGCTTTAATAACACAACTTTGCTTAAGAAAATATTGTTCATCAGTTTAAAAATTATTTTTTGCATTTAATATTTAAAAAATCTAAATTCTAGTTCAGAAATCTGCTAAATATATATATATATATATATATATATATATATATATATATATATATATATATATATATATATATATATATATATATATATATATATATATATATATATATATATATATATATATATATATATATATATATATATATATATATATATATATATATATATATATATATATATATATATATATATATATATTGCATAAACTATAAAACTGATTATATAAAAAGTCTTTAGGTCTTTATAGGTTATTTGATAGGTCTAGTCATATAAAAGAATTTAGGCATTAGATGTAAGCCTTAAGGAACTATGAGAAAAAAATTTGACTATGGATCAATATGATTTACGAACATGATTACGTCCATGATCTAAAGTCAACAATTAAGCAATCCATCGTAGTCTACTGCATATAGCTGATTTAGTTCATCATAACATAAATGCAATGGAACGAGTATTTCAAATAGCATTATAATAATATTGCAATGATACATGCGATATTATTTTTGATTTTGATATATTTTGGCAGTATTTGCAAATGATCGATGCATATTTTCTTTCATTCGTTTAAAAGGAAAGCAGACAATTTTCGAGCAATCACTATATCTGGTAAATTATACCTCAAGCTTTTCAAAAATCATATTCTTTGTGCCGGACATTTTTAATTTCTTTGTTATATATTTTATTTTCCGGTTAAGAACATATTTCTATTCTAAAGCTTCAATTTAGTTAGTTATTTGAATTTACAAATGACTTATGATAATTCAAGAAATAAAAAAATATGGCAATTACATAATACAGAATCTTTCTTTTAATGATTAGTTTATAGAATATAACCATACATTTTTGAAACATTTTTCATATTTTTAATCCGCTGTTCCTTGCATTATAAATTAATACGAATGAATAATCGAGATTTTATATTATGCTCTTTATGATATTTAATAAGACATTTTATTAATATTTACGATAAATGCTTCTAATTATTGACGAAGGCATTTAAAAATGTCTCATTAAGCTTTTAAACGAAAATTTTTCGTTTAACTCTAAACTTCATTTTCAAGATAAACCACTAATGACTTTGGAGTATTTTTAGAAAGCTTATTCTATCAAGATATTTTATTCAAAGAATAATTAATTTGATAGAGATGCATTTACTTTTTCTTAAAAAATAATTCTGCTCCTTTATTTCAATTTAATATGCTGAAACAAAGTTGTTATTTTCAGAAATTAAAGCTTGAAACAAAGCAGTGGTATTTTTTGGTGGAACGAATTACTAATGCTACCTTGGGATCCACATCTAAATTGAAAAGCATTACAAAAGAGTCTATTTCTTCTTTAATTCAGCTTTAAAGTATTTCTATCTTTACCTAGAAAATAATTACATTCTAAACAATGGTTCGAATCTTGCATGACTTACTTTTCTAAAACATAGTTGTTTCTAGAAGTCTCACGAAATTTCTATTCAATGTATAAGTTACTCTTTTTTTCCCTTCTTTGTATAATTTTTTTATCTTCATCTTTTGTATCTACCTTTATCTCTTCAAATAAATTTAGAACAAAATACTTTATCAAAAGGAAGCTTAGGAAGACAAATGCAATTTATAACGCTCTCTTTTCTACCGTATTCGAATGTCTTGATTTGATGTTTGAAAAAAATAATTTGTCCCACTAATTAGGCATTCTTTTTAATTGCTCTTTCTCTGTCATCACGGGACGTTGGAAAATCCAAGCTTAATTGCATTTTCTTTGCATCCGGGATGTCGTCTTAATTGGATGTTTTTGTCAGAAAACATTAGAATGGAATTTGCATTTCTGTTTGGAGTTGTGGAAAGTATTCTTTCCTCAATGAAGCCTTTTGTTGTTGACTTGCTTTAAGCTTTTATATACATAATTAGGAGTATTACTTTTCGGAAAAACAAATTCCAATAAATTGTATTGATTTAACAGTAGTTAGTGTGTGATTGATCTGATGGTAATTACAAAATTTAATATTACTTATGTGTTTAACGTTGAAACAAAGGTTTTTGAAGAGTAGTTGAATGATTTTGTTAATGTTTCAAATTTTAAATATTGGTCATGTATTTATATTTTTAGATTTGTTTAGTTAAATTGTCATTTAGTTTCCATGTTGCGCTACTAGACGTTGACTATATTTTGATACATTTTTAATTCCAAACCATGGTAATATAAGAAATACGACAAAAAAAATCATTTTTGAAAAAGACGAAAAAAAAACATTTTTAACAATTACACGCCACACCAGTCGTAGTATGAATTCGCATTACGAAACATAACATAAAAATTTGCAAAATGACTAATATTAATAAAATGTCTGGTAATTTTGTGAATCTCTAATACAATGTTGAGTTTTGTACATAAATATGAATTAATTAATATAATTTAAAAACTGCATAAAATGACTTTTATGTTGTCATTTAATGTAATTTGTACAGAATCTTTTTTGTTCCAAATCCTTATAAAATTCTTTCATTTTTTCCCTTTTGGACTAAATTGGAACTACAATTTTTCGGTTGCATATATATCTGCCATTGTCCCCTATAAAATTCACACTAGTTTTCATTCAAATATATTTATCTAAATGGGATTCACATAGATTTGAGGAGAATTAATTTAAGTCTAACCATCCTGTTCTTGAACACGTAATAAATTGTACACATAATAAAAATGAGTAAAAATAGAGCTTTCTGCATTTGTAGAAAAACGAATTCCATAAGTATATATAAAGACCAAGTTTAAAAACAGATAATAGTAGATATTAGGAGAATAGTTCAGTTGAACTAATTTATTTCAGAAGGATCATCAAAGTATATCATACTTATAGAAACATGGTGTATTAGAACAATGTATATTTTATTTGGAAAAAAAAATTAAACACAGTTATTAGAATCAAAGAATTCAAAATTTGCAAATCCATAGCGTAAGAGTGCAAGTTCATTGTGGTTTAGGAAATTGCTAAGCATTCCATGTTTTAAAAACAAATAATAATTAGTATTCTCATAATATGAGTTTTAGAAAATGATGACAGATATTATTAATTCATTAAAATGTCGAAAAATGAATTATTAAGTATGCTATTTGAAAACTTCAATGAAAACATAATGAAATATTCTTTTTCAGTGGTTAAACAGCCTTACAAGATCCAAGTTTTCGATGAATATACAGTTACTGGGAACACGGCTGTGATGCGATGCAGTATTCCAAGCTTCATGAAAGACTATGTTGCTGTAACGTCATGGGTTCGAGATGATTCTAGAACTATTGTAGCATCTCCCGAAAGAGGTAATGTCTATATATAGATGAACATATGAGGATATGTTAGAGAATAGAATTTCATTTATATTGTTTAATTTCGTATATAGCGAGGTAATTCTGAGTCTTAGCATCACAAAATCCAATGCTTATTTTTTTTAACTAAATAGAATTATTCTTTATTTCTTTACATAGAGGCATAGAAAGTAAAATAGAATGTCTGGTTAGTTCTTGGGCTCCTTGCATGAATAGATTCTTGCATAGAATGCCCAACTAACGCACAATTTCTAGCCATGCAGTTCCAAGCATATATATAATATCATATTGGATAGAATCTGTGATTCATTACTTTAAAATCTGGAAATTATAGCAAGCATCTATTACAAATAAGCTTTCATATCCCCCATAAGAAAAAAAAAATCCAAGCAATTCAATTTTGAAAACATCACGGAAATTTTCTCATGAAATCATCATCAGGCTATACATAGCACAGTCTATCGGATTCTGAAAAAATAATTATGTTGTGAAATAAAGCTTCATGAGTTATATTGATATTATACATCATCTAAGAAGCATCGTTGCTCTTTTACGTAATTTTATATTATGTCCAAGAATTCTCTGTCACCCTGTATTTTACATCCAAATTGTAGAATGATACATTTTTTAAATACAATTTTCCCACTCAAACCTTTTCCTAATGCTCGTCTATAAAAATGTTCAAAAACACATAGTGTCATATATTTGAAAAAGCAAAATTTCAGAATAAATGAAACATCTGGGGCGTGTATTATTCATTTCATATTGCGCTTGCTTAAAAATATAAAATAATTTAAAGTATTGCTTGCGTTATATAAATAAACGATGAATAAGATTATCTTTCTAAAAATCATTATCTTGCACTATCTGTAAACAATAAGAATGTAGTTACTAATACTATGGTGCGATGTCAATATCATTTCATGGAAGTTTAAGTTTTGTGAAAAAAAGATTTCAATAAATATATCACAATTTATTTTTTGGGTCTGTTTACTCTATGGATAATTCACTTCTTACCCAAAAAGCATGAACTTGATTGAAGGTTTATTTTTATTCATTTCTTTACTAAAGATTAAATCAATGAAATTGATGGTCACTAATAAAGTAACCAATACATTACATATTAAGCCTTTTCTGTACTTTCTTATAGCATAGAAGTGAGTAAATTAAGCCTAGTCTTAGACTTACACCCGACCTTACCACCCTAAATCCTCTTCTGGTTTTTGAAATGTTTTTAAATGTAAACATTATCTTCAACACGATATTATCTCAAGAAATATTATCTCGATTAGTTTGGAATCCCGAGTAAATATATCTCTTCTTACTCATCCGAGGAAACGACACATCCTTATTGAGCTCATCATGTATTTACAGATAGTAAAAGAAATTAAGTATATGCCTGCATTTGGCGAGGAATTTTATAAGTATTCCTCATTCCATATAAGAGTGTGTTACCATTCGGTTTTTAAAAAAATAATTATCAAATAACTATTGATATAGAGAAATGACACTGTAACTTCACAGCGTTTTTACAAGAAATGGTCAATATGTTACTGCTCATAAAGGATTATACAAAAAAAAAATGCTATTGGGAAGTGCTATTATTAAACATTATTCAGAACATAAGAGAAAATTCAAAAAGGATTTTACAATCACTGTTTGTATTATTTATTTACAAAATATATATAAAATAATTTAAATGATGTATTTAATGTGTTTATAATTAAAATAAATATTTATAAAAATATTAAAAATATTTATTAAAATATTTGTGTACGTGAGATTTTATTTGAATAAGTATCTATGGATTTGTGGACCATACATAAAACGAAATTCAATCCTAAAAATATGTTTCAGCGGTAAATATCGAAAGAATTTATTTTCATATCTTATGTTTCTTTCATATATTCTACATATCCAACATATAAACTGAAACCTACATGTATTTTGCGATGCGCAACTACTTTATAAACCAACCTCCTGTGAAAGAAATATCTTATTCTATGAATACAAAGTTGAATTGTTTGATGGTATGAACGTTTTACTGATGTATAACTGAATCCAGTAAAGTAGACTTCTATTTTATCTCAAATGGCCTAGAGTAACTTAAATATTGTTTTAAAATATATTCTATAATAAGAAAGTTAAAACAAAAGGAAAAGAATTGAATCATATTCAGCTCTCGATTTCTACTTATATAATATATTTATAAATAATACATGAATACATCTTTTACCAGAATGCAACTCTATCTTACGAATGTCTTTCTCTGATTTAGGTGGACGTTACAGTATATTCCCTACTGGGGAACTACACATTAGAGGCGCAAGTATCGAAGATGGCTTTAAGAGTTACCGATGTGTAACAAGAAATCGTCTTACAGGAGAAGTGGCCCCAAGCACAGCGGCTGGAAAGCTTTTTGTAACAGGTAAATATCAGTTACAGCCCTGTTTATTGAAATACGTAGAGGAAATATATTTTATCAGATACCCCTTTCCTTTCAAGTAGCTCGGTATACATAGTTTTTTTGGGGTGGGGTGGGGGGTTGATTTGCTTTTCTTTTATTCCACATTAATTTAAAAAAAATATTTACAAAATAATACATTTAATTTAGTTAAAAAAATATTGTTTCACAGGAAACTGATTTGTAATTTAAGTGTTCTTTATTTAATGAGTAGGTTTCAACCCTTTATTTACCATATTATTTTACCAACAATTTTTCTAATTTAATTTTACTAATTTGTTTTTGAACCATTAGTTAAGTTTTGGTACAGAATATACATTGGAAGAAGAATTTTTTTTATTAATTAAAATAATTAAATTAATAGTAAAAGATTTTTAATGTTATTTTTTTAGTTGATATCTACTGATTTCTATTGGAAAAACATTTTTTGGTGTTCTTTCAAATGCTATCAGAAAAAAATAGTCAGATTGTGAAGATATCATTCGGATTTAAACTATACTTTAAAGTACCGTCGGTAAATAAAGAATTAATATCATTAACGGAATGCCATATGAATTTAGTTTTATGTTGTGCATCTGATTTATCGTATGTCTTTACCTGCAATTTCAATACATTTTTTCGGTTAATAAGTATAATTAAAATTTTACATGTGTAATTAATCATGAAAAAAAATAATAGTTATTTTTGAAAGATGAAAAAATTGAAACTAAAAATAATCTACTTTTACTCTTGAATTCCGTATTTAATAACAGGAAATTACATTACTTTTACTTACATATATTACAGGAATAGTCAGATAATAGACAAAATAAATGAAATATTAGTTACAACTTTATCGAATGAAATTAGTAAATTGCTTTAATGGTTACAAAATGGTTGTCATTGCACAAGTATAGTCTTTTTTGAAAGATGCCTATACAGGAACTAAAAATAATCTAATCTTATTCTTGAATTCAATACTTAATAACTGGAATATTACAGTGCTTTTACTTTTCGGTATTATCGGATCAGCCAACTAACAGGCAAAAGAATGAAATATTAACCATAGCTTTATCAAATAGAATAAATGGATTTAATGATCATCATTGAAGAAAAAGTAACCTCATAATGAATTTGTTCTCCATGATGTTTTAATGTTTAAATGATTTTTTAATATGATAATTATGATAATGGTAAATAATTTTTTTAATGCTTGACAGCTTTCGTTCTGTATCTGCATTAATTATATATTAATTATAGGTTTTCAAATTTCATTTTATCCAATAACTATTTTTAGAACCTAAAAGCCTTAAAATATAATGCTCAAAACATACATAGCAAATAACATAAAGATATGTACGTATCTTGCAATATCTATTGAGCTATTTGAATCGGAATGGAAAAGAATGATACACTATTTGAAACGGTAGATGGAGAACATATTGCCTTTCAAAAAAGGCCTTCTCCTGTGAGAAATTCTTTCAAGAAGATGTATTTTTGCACGGATTTGCTTTTTCTCCCTTCACAAGGGATTTAAGCAGATCATATGATACACAGTGAGATTCTCAGAAAATGACCGCAGGAGGAGAAGTATATAAATGGCTAAGACCAACGCATAGTACCAGGAAAATCTTTGAAGATGTTTTTATGAGAGATATTTTATACACTCTGTATTGAAGAAGATCAGTTTCATTCATTCATTATTTAAAAGAGTTTACAAAATAAAATGAAAATTTGTAAACATGAAACACTTTATAGTTTTTCATCATTGAAACAGGCGATTCATTGCTTTCTAAGTTTCTGTCAAAATAATGTTGAAATAAATGTTTTTAGTTGTTATCTTCACCATAAATTTTTTTTAAAAAAATTAGATTTTATCCTTTTAAATACTTTAATTAAAATCTTCTTGAAAATATGGGAAGCATATTTCCTTTCTTTTATTAATATTTTGGACATTCTCTTGTATTTATCAGTAAAAAATATTTCAGCGTCATATCCATTCACAAATCTCTGTTTATGAATAAAGCACTTTTTTTCATTTTTAAGTTATTGCGGTAGCATTTTTTGGACGATTTTGCTATTTTAATTTCCATTCGTCTAAAAACGGCCATATTGTAATAATTTTTAACTCCTGCATAATGAAAATTTAGAATATGTATATATATATATATATATATATATATATATATATATATATATATATATATATATATATATATATATATATATATATATATATATATATATATATATATATATATATATAACGAATCATTTCCATTATATTTATCTAAATAAAGTATCATTTTCATAATTGACTTAATATCTGTCAGGCCTTTCACTTCATAATGGACTCAAGATATTTGCCTTTAGATAAACCGTTGCATTGATAGGACCGATATTTTTATTTCAGTTACACTAAATGTTAAAAAATATGTAAATAAATTGATTTGAAATTTAGTCGACTTAATCATTTTTACAAACTAACATCATGTTAGTGAAATTTGAAGAAGGCTATTAGCACAGAAAGTTAATATTTTAAAGGAACATTTTTAACTTTGGTCTATATCACTCTTCTGTTTCAAAATGGACTTATTTTTCATCTATCATGTGGCGACCTTCTTCAATCGAGATGAATATTTAAGCGTCGAATAACTATTGGCGATTTCATTATAATTTTCTCATTGGAATTATCAGCTTAAGAGTCTTTCCAATTAGATCAATCACCATCATCACCTACTTCATATTATTGAAATTCTGAATTATTAAAGGAAGTAATTTTAATGTTAATAACAACTTATACTAATGCCATCTAGGATTAAGCTTTCCAAATAATAGTGATCCTTGATTATACAGTTGGTCTCTGTTCCTAGATTTAGGAAATAAATTATGAATATTTATTAATTTCGTATTTTTAATTACGCTGATAGCATTTTCTGAATTACAACAAAGTTGTGTAAAATATAATTGCTACAAACTTTAAGGAGAATTGCATCTTCCCTGTTTGCTAGGCAATATAGTAAAATTTCAATCATTTTATATTCACCACCAAAATTTCAGTCACTTACCCCATGTTTACTTTTTGTTTATAGTTGAAAGAAAATTTGAAAGTTAACTTCACTCAATGTAGTGGAAGGGAATTTTGCATCAGAGATTCATTATTTACACTCTCTCAATTGCATCATTATTAGCTAATTCCTGAACATTCTTTACATGTTTTCAGAATTAATTATTAGAAAATTTCTTTCGTTCTACAAACTAGCTTTAGTTTATAACAAAGTTCGCAAGATCTTCTATTGTTATAGGAAAAATATTATACAGATTTAAACTTCGAATTTATCATATTTTCCCTACTTGCAAACCAATATAGTAAAATTTCAACCATTTTATTTTCACCACCAAAATTTCAACCAATTATCCAATATTTACTTTTTGTTTATTCTTCAAAGAAAATTTGAAAACTAACTTCACTCAATGTAATGGAATGAAATTTTGTATCAGAGGTTTATTATTTACGCTCTCTCAATTGCATCATTATTAGCTAATTTCTGAACATTCTTTACATGTTTTCAGAATAAATTATTAGACACTTTCTTTCCTTCTACAAACTGACTTTAGTCTATATCTAAGTTCACACGGCTTTCTATTGTTATAGGAAAAATATTATACAGATTTAAACTTTTAATTTATCGTTTACAACATATTTTAGAGTGGTCATTGGAACTGTTGTGGGTTATAACTGATTAGGTGTGTCCCTACTAAAATTATTTTGAATAAATTACCTTGAGAAATATTGTTTGCACTGGTTCAGATTTTAGAATATATTTATTTGAAATAGCGATTGTTATCATTTATAGGATTAAGAAATCGGTGTTGAAATCAATTCAATATGTCGTTTTATTATTCTTTTTATGTATCTCATGTATCGTCTTAATTAGTATGAAATTCGATCCGATATTTTATCTTTTCTCAAATAGAGGGAGTTGATAAACACATTTATAGTTACTAATAATTATCCAAAATAGTAATCGAAAAAAATCAGATAGGTGTTATATAATTCATTTTTCCACTTTTTGAATAAATTGAGATTTTTTTGCATTAAAAATTAGGTAGAAAGCAAATTAGATAATTAAAGTAATGGAAAATATTATATGATATCATTTGAAGTGTTTCATTAACATTTAAACAAAATGTTAATTTTTTTTAGTCAAAAATTAGAATGTTAAATTCTGGGTTCAAATAAAAAAAATCCAGAGATTTATTTTCAAAGTGACCTTCAAAGTATTTATTATTTTATTTTAATTGAGAACATCAGTTTAGATGAACTTATTTCAATATGCAAGTATTTTAATCTCAAATAATTTTACTGAACAATTAAAGTATATTTCTTTAAATAATACTTTAATTGTTTTATTTTTATTAAAATTTCGTTTTTATTCTGCCTCAAATTTGTTTCGGAATAAGGTGATATTTTCAAATTTGCTTATATAATTCCCTTTTTTAGCTTTTTTATTAAGAATTTTTTAATTACTTCAAGTTTATTCTCATTTATGAATTTTCCAATTATTTAATTATATTAATTCAAGAAACTTCAGGATAAAATTATTACTTTCAAATTTATTGTGGAATAATACTTTGTTATGAACAATTCAGTTTTGGATATTTCTTGAATGAAAATATTTTTATTAACTAAACAATGTTTGACTTTTTATAAACCTGCTAAAGAAAAGAAATATAACTGATAAAGTTAAATAAAAAAATGCTCATAAATATCTAATAATGAAATATCATTTATTTACTAGTTATTTGAGAACATTTGTTATTTGCTTAATGTAAAACAGTGATGTATTTTTTACTAATAATTTGCTTTTAATTTTAGTTTATTTGTTTAAATCGATGAAATTTTTATTAACTTTTTGGGGTAATTTTCTGCAAATGTTTATAAAATGCCCTTTATATGTAGGCATAAATTATAATTAAAACACTTAAATAAAATAATATTTCTGTACAATATAAATATTTGAAAAGAAAATAAAAAACTTTTGATATAAATTAATGCTGCAAAAATTCATACAGAATGCATTGCAAAATCAATTTTCTGAAATAATTCTATTTTTCAATACAATAAAAATATCTTAACCATATTAAAACTCAAAATGAAAAATGAGTTATTCTTTGTAATAAATTTTTGACATTTCCTTCTGTACTAGATTTATAAACTATTGTTATAAATGAACACTGGATAATGTTTTTTATCGAATTTCATAAATCCTTTATTACCAAAATGATTTCTCAAATCGCTTGGGTAATTATGTGTTCATTCTCGGAAATAATTAGCGGCAATTTTCATTTATTCCCCAAAATTTAGAAGAAACCGGCGCAATCTAACAAATTACAGCCCTAAATTAAAATACATGCAATATATATGTTTATTTTTATTTTATTATCACATTAATATTTATAATTGAATACTGAAACATAACATTTTATTCAATACTCATCTGATTATAGATTATATTTTTTTAGAAATAGTGAATTTTATCTGAAATTCTTGGAGATGCCATTATATAATCAATAGTGGCTGATATTGATTAATGATTAACACACACACAAAAAAAAAAAAAAACTAGAACGTATTTTATCATACGACAAAAATTTAAGTCAATTATTTTTGTAAATGTATGCATTTTATAGTTCTTCAAGAACTACAAAAAAGGTATCCACGGAAATTTTTACTTAATAAAAATTTTTGCTCGGACGAAAAAAAACAAACAAAAAAACCAGTCATATTTATTAGTAATAAACGAAGAATAAAAAGTCATTTACTTCACAAGGTAAGTTATTCTTTGGTGATAAAATAATGATTAAAAATGTCTATATCAGAAAAATAACAGGTGGCTGTCGATTTTTGAAAAAAGGATAATTCTGAAAATTAATTGTATAACTTTTGATTTTTTAATTTTATTATTTAATATTTCTTTTATATATTATCATATTCATTTTACAATTACGAAATGAAATTGCTTATAATTTAGGGTCATCTGAACAATATTTGATAAGTGCACAGCTGTCTCAGATTTAAACCTTATTTATTCTCCAATTTATATAAAATTTATTTTTTTTATTTTAAATGTAAAATTGCTGTGAGATAAATAATTTGCGCAAAATTTATAAATTGTGAATATTTGATTTTAGTTAAAAATACTGCAATTTTCAAATAAAAGGTTTAATATCTTTCGCATATAACATATGATGCGAGAGATAGTCGTGCCTTCAATTCCAATGAATAAAAATTTCAAAAATCGAAATTATCAGATTTTTTGACAATAATTTTTTGGAAATAAATGCATCTTTTATCTAACTCATAAAATCAATTTGGGGAAAAAGTTTTTTAAAGCTTTTTTTTTAATCGAACATGTATGATGTTCATTTGCATGGGACTTAAACATAATCAATCTTTTATATTACAATTTTAAGCATATAATCTATGATAAAATCTTGTCTTTGCAATTAATTTGCAAATCTACACTTTTTTTGTTTTTGTTCTGCCAAAAAATGCTCCATGACAGATGCAACCCATAAAAATGTTTAACTGCAAACTGGTTCAATTATCAGTCTTTTGTTTTTGCCTTATATCATATTCATTTTTTTTTTTCATTTTTGAACATATCTTCAGAATAATCACAGCAGGCATCGTCCAGGAACAGTCACAGTCATACCAAAATAGATACCTAATATTAGATGTCAATATGATTCTTTAAAGTATTTTCAAAACTAAAGGAAGCTAACAAATCAAAATTTTTCATAAGTAATATTTTACATAATTTTTCTGAGATTAAAGTAAGAAGGCAGTTTTCTGAAAACGATTTATAACCACTAATAGGAGCATAAATATTTTTTTTTCTTTTTTTACTTCCAGTTGAGAAATTACATGTTTCAGTAACCTTTTTATTCTCAACAGTTAATAACTGAAACTTAAAAAAAAAAAAAAAAAGAATAATTTTTTTCATACAATTTTTTTTCTAATTTATTTGAATCTAAATAAATATCAAGTCCTTTCATAAGAAAACTACTTCCAAAATAATACATTTCAAAAATATTACGTTCAGAAAGTATATTTAACAGCATTTTTTATATTTTTTAAACAAATCTCGATGAAAGCATTCATTTACCATAATACTCAACATATTCAGCTTCAATGTTGAAGTGGATCATTGATAAAATAATTCTAAATAAAGACATCGTTTATATTGTTGATGTTTGCATAAAGAAAATAAATTAATTTCTGTCTCTCAGTCATTTCTTAACTACATCGAATATTTTTCAGCGAAGACACAATAAGTAATATCATGATTTTATTATTCTTTGTAATCATAATAGCTTATCGCTCATGATATTTGATAGCCGATTTCAAAAGTTTAATTTGAAGTTTATATCAAACAATTTTAAAAACTTTAAAAATTATTTATAACTCTAATGAATGAAAGCCGTGCTGAGTTTTCAAAATTCGAACAATATTTTCAGAAATAAGGGACACAAACATTTAGATGTCAGAATCAGGTTCAAATAGGATTTTTTTTTCTTTAACTGATAGCATACAAAACTGCTAGTGGTTCCAAATGTTCCAATATTTCTGTAAAACTTGTCAACTATCAAAAAATCCAAACCTGATGTTCCTAATGATCGAAAGTTCCCCACGGTATAACAATATTTTTATAAAATATGATATCATTTAAATCCTTAGCCAACTTATGAAGGATAATTTATAAATGAGTAAATAAAAGAAATAAAGAATAAAATAAGAATATTTAGAAAAATTGTAGATAATTTTACTCTTTACTGAATCACATGTATTTTAATTTCTATTATTTTAATCATTTCACAGATCTCCAGTTTAATAAAGAACATTTTCATTTCTAAAATTTAATGCAATTCTAGGATAGTGAAAAAGTCTTTTCGTAAAGTTCAATACTCAATTTTATGAACTATCAAATATATTTTAACGAAGATTCAGAAAATATTCGAACATTTTTCGAATGTTTTTTTTTTTTTTTTTCTGAGGAAGAAAACTTTTCAGAAGTATCTCCTATTTCTAAAGAAATCAATTTATAGCATTATTACTTCAAACTCAGGCAGTGAATAAAATTATTTTCATCGAAAATATTTCAAAATTCAGACATCAATTTCATGTTTTCCATCTGACTTCAAAAATATGACATCTCAAACACTTCTCATAAAAAGTAATACTAAACTCCATGTTTTAACCATCAGTCTTATCTCTTCTCTATAGATCATATTCAAAAGGTAAAAGTCTCAATATTTTCTGATTTTTTTTTCTCCAGATGCTCGAAGCAGCGTATCTCCCAGAATCACTCACAGTCAGCCAAAAATAGAAACCGAAGTGGGCCATACAGTGGAGCTCCCCTGTGCTGCACAAGGGTATCCTTTGCCGAAATATTCGTAAGTGGATGCAATTTTTCGACATAACTTCTTATTTTATCACTTTTATCCTGTGAATTATTGAGAAGATTTGCGGATATTTCGAAATGTGGACTCGATTTCTTCGCAGAAGTGCAGAAATTGTTTCGAAGAAAAAAGCTTTTTTTGCCGGAAATTGGGTTATTTGAAGGATCTGTAGCGCTTTTATGACTTCGCAATTTCATATCGTTTATTTCGTTTACGAAGTCTAGAAATCATATTTTTTGCAGAGGTAAGGGAGGTATTTTCAATTTCTTAAAAAATAATTTTGGTTAGTTTCTTTTTATATGTATCATTCTTCCATCTTTATTTTTTTCAGAAAGTTTTAAGATGAGTAATGCTTGTTATTGAGTTTAGGATTTTCTGTAAAGTTTAACATTTAAAAAAGTTTTAGATTATAAAAAAGGTAAAAATATCTCTGATCGGTCTCTTAGGAAGTGACACTATTTATATTTTTCTTTAGATTTTAATATAATATTCACATTGTGAAACTAAAATTATATTACATTATTTTTAATTCATGATATTTTCGTCCATATTTAATCTTATTGCGCTTACACTGCTTTGTTATTTTTTCCTTAACCATACATGGTTTTTGTATTTTTTTATTATTAACATTTCGTTGAAAATATTCAAGATTAAATATTTGAAAAATCATCATCTAAATTTCAATAAAATCTCTAATAAATTTTGAAATGAATTTCGTATTATTTTCACCTTATTAAATTCCATTTACATGCTATTCATATGATTTGAAAATAAAATATAAATATAAATACATAATATAATTAATATTACCATCTAAATTTAAAATAGCCTTTCATGAACAATTTTGGTACGCCGATGAAATTGCCATTAAATTTAGTTTTTGTAAAAGTCCTAATAAAATCATTTTTGATTCGAAGTAATTTTGTTTCTGAAATAAATTTTTTACAAAGAGAATAGAATCGAAGATACAAATTATTATGAAAATATTTCAGACTAATTATTTTCCTTACATAATTCATTGTTTTAATTCGTGTGGAAAACTAATTCTTAACATTATTATGCAAAATTTTATCGATATAAATGGTTTGCATTGGTTAAATTTTTAAGAACTATAGATAATAGTTAAAGATAATTTTGAGCACAGAATTATTTTATAAGTTTAACGTTTAGATTTTCTTAGTTTTAATATCAGATTTTCGATATTCATAATCATTTGTTCGAATACTTTAATGGACCAAATAATGATTCTGCTAAGGATAATTCTTATTTTTAAATAATTGGGTATTAGGTTTCTGTTTTTCTCAAAATTTAAGTGATTTTTTGAAATAGTTTCTAGTATTTCGTTTTATTCATGGCGATAATTAAGAATATAACAGTCAGCCATAATTCAGGATCAAAGATATGAAATTAAAGCCGTTAAAGAGTGTCTTAAATCTTAATTATTGCTTAAATAATATGAAACAGTGAAATTTTGAATTATTCTTATCGAAGTTAGCAAGCGAAGTTAACTTTATTTTAATTATCGAAGTTAATAATGGACAACCTTAGAAATATGTTATGGTTTACAGTTTTAAATTCAAAACTAATTTCTATTATTCAGTTTTGATTTCGATATTTTATATATATATATATATATATATATATATATATATATATATATATATATATATATATATATATATATATATATATATATATATCCTATAAAGTAAGCAGAGCGACATTATTATATACATTACAACAAAACAGAAATTTGATTTTTATATAATTTGATTGAATCAGCGTCAAAATTGCGTTTACGAATCTCATTATGATTAAGATGTTTTCTGAGTTATCGATACCATAGAAAATTTTTAAGAACGATTTAATTGTTAATATTTAAAGAAACAACTATTTATTCGATTAAGTAAAATTAAGTAAAATATTTAAAACTTATAGGATGTCTTTTTACTTCACATACTAAATGCGTGAGAAGTAATTATAAATACATATAGTAGATGTAGGTATACGTTTATCGAGAAAACTGAATCCTGTATCCAACGGAAATTAATTATTGATAAACTCTCGATAACATGCTCATGTAAATTAACCATGTATACGATTCCTTTGGGTTAATTTTGGCACTCTTAATTGCTTCGACTAATGTTTTTGGCTAATATTCAATACCTAAATTAATCCTAAGAAATTTTTTAATGGATTGTAGTGTTGATTTATGGTTTTAGTTAAACTGAAACAATTTAACAATAGATTTCGAAATAATGTAATGAAAAAAGATGGATTTTATAGGTCGAAAAAGTTTTTTTTCTGAAATACAATTAATAACTTGATTTTGTTGAAATTGCTGACCTAATATCTATATGAATAACGAATAAAATCTGCACAATATTTTTTTAATGTTAATTAAGTACAATTGAATTTTAATCATATTTAATATATATAATGAACATAGTCCAATTAGTTTAATATGAAATAAACTTAAATATTTTAAAAAACTGTTTATTTTTTCGTTAAAATAACAAACAAATAAGAATAATCGCATGTTATTTTATACAATATGTGTTAAAAGTTTAAATATATTCACTAAGTATGTTTAATTATTTTATATTCTTCTAT
This sequence comes from Argiope bruennichi, assembly GCF_947563725.1. Lineage (NCBI taxonomy): Eukaryota > Metazoa > Arthropoda > Arachnida > Araneae > Araneidae > Argiope > Argiope bruennichi. The sequence goes on along the minus strand of NC_079158.1, from coordinate 90,494,038 downwards.
TAATAATGGAATGAAATAGAAATAGAAATATCAAAAGGAAATGAACGGTGACATAACAACACTAAAGCATACTTAAATATAAAAATTTTTAAAAAAGCAAAATATTAAATTAAATAAAATCAAAAATTTATTTGAAATTTACAAAATAAATATTGTCACTTTTTGAGAAGCATTTCACCATCCATTATGCACTTTTATAAAAAGAATAATTAAAAGAGCACATTTATGAATAATCTTTTGAAATTTCCTAAATTTCATATACAATTGGTTGCGGTACACTTACTATTTCATTCGAGTAAACTTATGGGATTGACGGGTTTTTTATTCTTGTCAAAGTTTTAAGAATTCAGAATTCATTATATTTCCTTCATGTTCCACCATTTATTGCATGGAATTTTACAATTTAATTTCAATATCCAAGTGATGTATCCATAATTCATCCATATAAACACATTAATTAAAAATTTGATCTGATAGCAAGAATATAATGCTTCCTTTTTACTGCTGTTAAATGTTAATATATTTTTCTTATATTTTTTCCTTTTAAAAAGTCTTGAATCCATCTCCAATAAAGGAACAGAATATCTGAATATTAACTAAATAATTTCTTATCTAGGAAATGAAATACTAAACTGGTAAATAGTTACACTAAAAACGAATTCAGTGAAACGAGATATTTTAAATCGATGTTATTGATGGATTGGATTATAGATAGTGGATAACAAAACTGCTGTAATATTCAAATTTTCATATTTATACAACAGGAATAAAATATATTATGAAATCTTTTACTTATATAAAAAAGAAGTTTGATCATTCATTTTCAAGGCTTGTTTTGAATGAATAAGGCAAACCAACTATTAATGCATAATTAGTTGGCCATATTCAATAAATCGTAAAAATAAGCTTTTGTTATCAATATAATAGATGTATTGATATCAAAATTTTATAATTATTTTTTCAAATATTTCTAATATTAAAAATATTTCAAAATATTTATCCGTCAAAAAATTTAATAATTAATAACAGCATTTTTTATTTAGAGAACAATTAATCGGAACTTTTTAAAATAAAAATACCAGTTTTCGTCTTGCATAAATTTGAATTACTTGAATTAGTATTTTTAGAATTATCATTATTTCAATTTCAGTTAAAACTGACAATATAATATTTAATATTATCTTTGCAGACTTGATTCGCCGATTACGGGTAGTAAAATTATTTTTCCATTTTTTTTAAAATTGTTCTATTATATTTTATTGCCATAATTTCATAAAATGTAAATTAATAAAACATTTTGAACTATCCATATATTCTTAATCTTTCGCTATTATTAGAATCTTACTACTGTTTTATTCAACAATTTAAGACAGGAATATTTTTATACAAAAATTTGCCAATCTTCGAAGGAATATACATTTTTTTTGTATCTTTAAACGCATGATTTAATCCCCTAATTCTTATGATTATTCGAGTAGGTACCTTAAAATACTACAATAATCTTATTGATCTTCCAAAAATAAGAAAAATCCCCTACTCCTCCTCAAAATGGCCAATGATAGTTGGTGATTTTAAAATGTTTATATTCAAAAGAATATCCAGTTTAGCTGAAGGCTATTAAAAAACATATATTTGGACCTACCTTCAGTATTATAAGAACATTTATCTGTTTCTCAAACCCATCTGGGTGAGTGTCTTTATCTAACAAAGCACGTACTTCAGGTATTCAATAAATCTCAATTAACGACAAAAAGAGGAATTTCTCAGTGACATCCAGGCGGCTGTATTTCATTCAACTGTCCTTTTGAGCTTTCCGTTCTGATATATTTGAGTGTGAATCATTTTATGCATGTTTTAATTTTATTCAAAATTTTAATGGAACTCTTTTATATCCTAAAAGTTTTCTTGAATCCTTAGTTGAATGAAAACAACGACAAATTCTACCATCTTAGTAATTTTTAGAGAAAAACTGAGCCATTAATTTAAATAAAATGGTCAACTAAAATACATATAAAATATTTAGGAATTAAATAAATTTGAATCTATTCAATTATACATTTTAACTATTTGAAACACTGTAACTAAAATTAATTAAAAGTTAAGCAGAGCAAGACCTTATCACATTACTGAACTATTTGCTTAACTTCAATTCTAACCTTCCGAAGGCAGAAAGCATTTACTAACTACTCTACCTGAAATCCTAAAGCATAGATACCTGAATGTCGACGGCAATATTAATTGGTAATAACAGGCCATCTCACTCAAGTGACGTCAAGATTGATTACAGATACGTGCTCAGAGTCTATCATCACGGATTCATTCAAATTGAAGGTCTCTATCACGTAGAGGTGCATTATTAGAATTCCGATCGACACAGCCTCCAACAAAGCGTTGCAGTTTAAATTACAAAGTGCACTTTAGTCCTACACGGTAATCATGGAAGTGCGTTTGATTTATCTTTAAAAGCTGGAAGATTTGCACTGGTTTAATCTTGATTAAAGTTTCGCTTAATGCTATTTGTTAAACTTTATCAGGGAAACAAATCATTGAACATTATTCTGATTTTTTTTTTCCTTTTCTAATTTAGGAGATTAAAGAAAGTTTGAAAATGAAGGCAAATTAAAGTTTCAGAACATGAGTTCGGTGAAGTATTTTGTTTTTCCTCCTAGACTTCAAAACAATTATAAACTGTGAAACATGTCGGCCTTATCAAAAGAAGTCTATAAATAATAAATTTTAGAAGAAAGCAGAATAACAATTGCTTAAAGAAAAAGGAGATCATTATTTAATTATAAATTTTACCGAACTGTTGTTTTCTGAGTTGTTTCTTCACATTAAATCTTCAAAAAGTGATGTGCTTATTAATTTTATGAATAAAAAAATTACAATTTTCCAGAATTTTTTCAAAAAAAATTATGAAATGTATAATAATTAGCATATCTATGCTGGAAAATGTCACCAATTTTAGTGTTCTGTTAATTAAATATAATCAATATGCCACGGTTAGCTTGATAACAAAAAAATGACATTTATTCCTTCTTCTTCTATTTTTAAGATTGCCTTTTAGAAATAATGCTTCAAGAAATTTTTTCATAAATATTTTTTTTCAATAACTGTGATATCATTTTGTACCGGTTGAAATTTTTGCCATTTTTGAAACAGTCTTTCTTTCTAATTGCTATTAAATGCTATTAATAATTCAAATGCTATTTAATAAATAATAAATTTATTTTCTTAATTATATTAATGTTTGATACTCTTTAAGTTCAAGAAATGGCAATATACATAAATATATAATTTTACTTATTTTTTACATATTTAGTTTATTATATATTTCATATAAATAATTTCTAATGTATTTGAAATAAGAATTTTAGACGGAATATTTTAAGGAATTAATTATATTAATTATTGGAGAAAATGTATTCCCTCAGAAATTTAGAAACTAGTTTATGATCCAGATAATTTTAAACTAATATCAATACATATTATAAAATGGATAGGGCATTTAATAAGACTGAATGACAGTCGAGACATTAAAAAAAATATTTTTGTATATATATGACATTACCACGAAAATGATGATGTGGAATGGAATTCTTATGAAAGTCAAGATCCATCCATAGCTGCCCTTAGATGAAAGAAAAAGATTTTATTATGGCGTAAACATCTACCATTTTTGGAAATTCTTAAGGATTTAAAGGAATGAAACCTTATCACCATCTCATAACAAAATATTGTGCCAAATATATCCAAATCGTTTTATAATTGAAAAAAAAATCCGTAGTGTAGGCAAATCTGAGCTGCCACATTAGTATTGTTTTCGCGGTTGCTATTCTTTTTTTCGGGGCTTGTAAATTTTGAAGTCATAGCAATGATACGGCCAATCATATTTAAAAATATAATTATTATTTTAGTTATTTTTACAAAAAAAAAAAAAATCCATGAATCTGCAGTAATTATTTCCAAATCTAAAAATTGTAATAAGAAAATCCAAAATGCATAATAAGCATGTTTATAAATGGATGCTTAACGAATTAGAATGCATAAATGAAGTTGTGACGAGAATACATAATGACAAATTTTGTTATTTAAAAAAAATGGTGCTTTATCAAAATACACGGATTTATCACAAATTTCAAAAATATAATGAAACATGCTTGAATGTGTAATGAATATGCTTATGAATGGATGTTTATGAGAATGACGCTTAAGTGACGTTTGAATATATATTATGCAATTCAAAAGCTATGTAAATTCAAGTACTAATCATTTTGAAAATTGTTAATTATGGCTTGTTAATTGCATTTATATTAAAAATAATTTGAAACAGCAGCAAACATTTAGAAAATTGTTAATCATGGCTTATCAATTTTATTTATATTAATACAATCCAATAATTTATTTACACTTTTATATGTAAGTGTTCTCTTATGATATTAAGATTTTGGTTTGTAAATTAAATCAAAGAAATGAAATATCCGGAATATTATTACTACAATCTAACAAAAAACAAAGTCTAGAAATATTCAATATATAATAGAAATAAACGATTTATTATTTTGTTTTTTCATTATTTCTTTCAATGATTCATTTTAATATCTTATATAATTATGGATATTTATAAAGGGTTTATTATATAGATATGGAAAAAAAATACTACACTATCATATCATATTATCTGTTTCAATATTACATCAGCTATATTTAAATTTGTTTCATTACAATAAAAAATCTTAAACAAATACTAATTATGCAAATAAATAAATAAAAATCAGAAAAATAATATTTTATGAGAAATTTTGATCAAAGCTTCGGTTGTAGTTTGACATAGATAATATGTTTGTATTATGCAAGAAATTAATCTGAAAATGCAATGCTGGATATTATATTCAACACCTTGTGATAATTTAATCATTTCATAGGATATGTAATAAAATATATTTAATCATTCTTATTAAACGCATTCCATGAATGAGAAATGAATTCCTTTCTGAAAAAATAGTTTTTCCCTCTTTATGAATGAACAGGATGAATCAAGAGATCTTTCTTACTATAAGATAAAACATTTTGATTTCAATTAGATATTTTTTTCAAATTCAGTCAAATGAAGAAAGCTTTGAAATTTTGAAATTTTTAATTGTTTCATGTTACATTCAATTGGTGAACTCTAACCATTAAGAATAAACAATTATCAAATTTAAAATAATTCTACACTTTTCAATTCTTCTGAAACTTGTGAAAGCGAATTACGGGTATCTAAAAATAATAAGGCCACATTAAATTTAGAACATAAGTTTAGATACTTATTAAAAAATAAGACTACATTGACTTGAATAGAAAGCTAAGAAGATACCACTACATCGCAACGAACTAAATAGTCCAATAGCTTTTCATGTGGATGATAAAATAATCCGTTCGCTTGACTTTTAGAGCAATCAATACTTTGATCCTGCAAATTACCACTTTTAACAAAATAACTGAAAAATAGGAATATATGCACGAATTTAATCTGATAATAGTTTTGGTGCTTTTCAATAACATATGATACTTTTCTCAAAACATTTATAGTTCCTTCATTACCGTGTTTTGAAGAATTAATATAGCGAAAATCATTCTCCCATTTCTCCAAAATTTAAGAACTTTCCAATTTAAAAGTTTATTCTGCTTTATACCTCTTTATGGCAATTATCTCAAATTTTATACTATTATAATTTTTTACAGTATTTTGAAAAATCTTGGATTTTAAGAGACATTTATTTTTACATTCAAGTTATTGAAAATAGAAATTTAAATCGGGCTCATATTTATTTTAAAAATTAATAGCATTTTGATAATAAATTAATAGGATTAAAACTCAATGGATATGAATTTAGAAGAAAAATAGGAAAACAACTAAATTACTTTCAGTTTCCATATTACTTTAAAAAAATAGAACACTTGAAATTTTAAGTTTGAAACAGAAAAATTTAAAATTAAAGAGAGGCTTTTTAAACTTAAAAGGATAAATAACACATGTTTTTATTATTTTTCTTACCCTCTCTACTATATCCATCGCAATTTTAAAGTCATACAAGAATGGGCATATTATCCTCAAAGAACTTACAGGGCGTCTGCAAAGAAATTTAAACAAAAAATAAAGCATTGTTGGATTATAAAATAAATATTTCATAGTAAAGCGTAGGAAAATTTCTGAAAAAATCTAAATTAATAATATGCTTATATGCCATTTTAACATTTAAATTATCAATCTAGTAAACAATATGTGTACTGTGAGTGGTATAAGGAATTTATTATTTTTAATTGAAAACCACCGATTCTAATATTTATAACGATTTACTGGAGCCGACACGGCTATCAAAATCACTTTCTTAAGTACCGATATTTCATTTACTCCATTTTTTTTCCACATACCTTGGGGTTTTTTATTATTGACAATGGAATCCATCATCATCAGGGGGCGATAACGGCGGAGCGTTGCCGTTTTAAACGAAAAAAAGTGCCCCGATCCACACATAAAAAAATTGTCTGGGGGTTTAAAATCCAATTTATTTTCTTTCATACCTGAATTGACAGCGCAAACGAAAGCAGGAGGACCTCTTAAAATAAAACCTTTTCTCTTAACGTAGCTTAGTCATCAATACTTAAACTCAAAATCCTAAAGTGGCCATAGGTAAAGGGGTGGTACTGAAATTGCACAAGCAGCATAATCACATTTGATGTGGCTCCATTATTTTAACCAATTTTTCTTCAGAAGAAAGCAAAGGTATCCAACTTCGGTGATTTCGGTTTATGTATTTCTCGATAACATTTTGAAATCGAGCTAACGTTGCTGTTTTGCGTTTTCAGAATTTCCAGGAAAAGGAAATGGTAGCCTTGAGTAGTAATTTTTTTTTCCTGGACTTCATAAAATCGAATAATAATACATATATAATGCACGAGATTTCCTGTGATATCTAAAGAAAATTGTTTTAAATTATTTATAATTTTTTAAATATACTGTACTGCATATTTCATGCATATTACAGATTTATAAGATCTGTAATATGCTGTATTCTATGATTTGGGAAATATATTAATCTTAAAATATATTAATCATAACTGATTTCAATAATTTATTTTTTTATTATCTAGAATAATTCTTTTAAATATTGCTATTTTACTTATATATAATTATTGCATATAGAACCATGGTAAGAGTTAAAGAGTAACAAGATATGACTGGATATTATCTGGAAAAAGAAAATTTCTATAAATAATTACGTTTATAAATACATTACTATTATCAAATTTGCATAAATAAACTTATTTAAAAATTATTCTCCGGATTTATATTTCTAAGGTAACACATTTTCTCTATTCAAAACTTATTTCATATTGAAACAGGATAGGATTTAAAAAATAACAAGATATTACTCGTCATCTAGAAACAAAATTTTAGAATATATAATAATTATATTCATAAATAAGTTAAAATTATCTAATTTACATAAATAATCTTATTTAAAAATTATTCTTCCAATTACTATTTCTAGGTAACAGATTTTCACCACTCATAACTTCTTAAAATATTAATGAAGTAATTACACCCATATTTTAAAATATGTCATCCACATCAATGATGTCATGTAAAATATGTCATCCACATTCACGACAAATGTATTCAATAATGCATAGAAAACACATAAAAAATTAAACTTCATTTTAAGAATAAATAACAGTTTATATGTTTATTGAATTGGTATCAAATACGTGCTTAGAATGAATGAATTCTTAAAATTAAGCTCTTATTTTGGAAATCCATATATCCCAAACATTGTTTCAAATCAATGTGGAAAAATAATAGATTAATCTTTCCTACCAGAGTATTTTTGAACAATAAGATAATTTGGTAAATATATTCTTATAAGAAGGATAATACTCTAAACAGAGAAAATATTCAAAGTGTATAAGTAGACAGTAATGTTAAATCAACCAGCAAGATTACAGAGACAAAAATATCTCCAAAACGCGAGTGACATTTGAAGAAAAAAAAAACGAAAAGTATGAAAGAGAATACGTTTTTTTAAAAAAATCTGAAAAGCCATGCAAATAAAAGTCCTATTTTCTAAGAACAAAATACGACTTCATAGCAAAATTTTAGAAACAAAATTGTAACATTGCTTATAAAATATTTTTAGGGATAATTATTAGAAAAAAGGTTTACAGACCATCTTAACCTCACTGCTTTTTGAATTAATTTATGCCTGTATAATATTATGGATAGTTATTAAGGAATATCTTCAAACTTTGTGTAAAGTGATTTGGAAAAATAATTTTTTAACAAATAAAAAAAGCAAATTTTTATATTGAAATAAAAATTATTTTAAAATTAATATACTTGAATTTAATATTCAAGAACAATATTATTTTAAAATGATTCATCAAAATTCTATGCTATTCAATGATTCAACTTAACAATTTTAGTGACTTGTCACTCCCAGTATTGCTGATCAAGAGAAAATGTGAATAAATAACATAAAAGGGGTTACTGGCAAACAGTACTTTTCCATAATACACGAATTGGTTAATTTTGTGAGAGTAAAAAATAATCAGATTTAAACAAAAATATTTGAGATTGTTGTTTATTTTTAAGCAGTAATTAAACTTTTCTGAAATTTAAATGTTTCATTAAAATGTTATTATATTCCTGAATATAAGTCGATAATATATAACAAAATTTATCAATTAACAACAAATCATTAATTTTCTGAATCTGAAATAATTTATTTGCATATAATTAACTGCACACAAATAAAGTGTCACTGAATAAAAAAGGTACCCAATATTTTTGAAACCTATGTATAGTTTCATTTGTAAAATATCGAGAAACATTATCAATGTAATAAATACTTACTGTAATAAATACTTTTTTTCTTCACGGGAAATATCAATGATATATTTTTCTTGTTGTTATAAACACACTTACACACACACACACACACACACAATCATATATATATATATATATATATATATATATATATATATATATATATATATATATATATATATATATATATATATATATATATATATATATATATATATATATATATATATATATATATATATGCGTGTGTGTGTGTGTGTGTAAATTCCTAATATATCCTAATTCCTACTCTTTTGTCTTTTAAGCATTAATACACCAAATACAAAATAATTCAAATAAAAAAAATTGAGTTATTTAAATTTACCCGTACTAATTTTAGGATAATATTTAAATTTTATTTCCTCCTGAAAATAATTTATTAATTTTTGAGATTCTTGAAAAAAAATGAGTAATTTATCGGATGAAAATAACGGAAGAAAAAAAAATGTTTCTTAAAAATGTTCTGTCTTCCGAATGACAGTTCCGAATTTTCATGATTTTTAACTTTTCTAAATTTATCTTTCAAATTATTTGGAACAAACAATAATAAGCATTTCAGAATCTGAGATCATCAACTTCTTTATCATGTAAACATCCCTTTCAGGTGAAAATAAAAGACATTTGAAAACTCAGCCATTTTCAAAGTTAAATTAAGTTAATGAAAATAAAGCACATTTGTATCCTATTTACAAACATATAGCTTATTCGTGTCTTCGTCTTAAACTACCGAGCTACAAATTGGAAAGCTCTTATCCTGACAAATGACTTTGTCACTTCAGTAGAACCAGAAACCTTAAGCCTTTTAAATAGTCTATTAAGATGAAAATGTTCAGGTCTTAATACTACTACAGCCCCTAAGCTCGAATTTCCTCTCAGTGTCTCGCCCATTCTTCAATGACATTAATGAAGCTATTTGGGGACTCTTAGCTCTTCTTTGATCCATTAGACACCCTGCCGAGGACTTAGAAAGCAGTTATGCTTGAATTTAAAATTTCATAGGCAGCTGCGATAATGTAGCTTTTTTATTGGCTGCGGAATCAGCAAATGAGAAGAGATCAACCAGGATTGGAGATATTTAAGGCAAGATAATGCAGGATTCAGCTCGCTGATGATTGAAGTCAAGAACTTCATTAAAAATCTGAAAAAGTAAGCGTATTAATATTTCTAAAGGGAGAAATTAATGAAGCAGTTTTGATTAATGAAGCATTTATATTATTGTGCAATTCTTATTCAGAGATTTGAACTTTGGAATTTCAGGTTTATTTTTCATAATTATTTTGCAAATTTAATAATTTAAGATTTTTTTACAACAAAATTGTAAAAGTCTTAAAATTGCTTATTACGTAATATTCTATAATTATTTTTATTAAATTTTCACATCTTGAAATAGTTCAGTTTACTTCTTTCATAACAATAATTTCAGTAAGTTTAATTATTCTTTTAAAAATTTAAACTGTAATCGAAAGAAAAAATGCCAAAATCTGTCATTTAACATATTTTTAATAAAAAAAAGTCACGTGCATTTTAAATTTAGAAAGCATCAGTCATGCTAATTTCAGCTAAAAAGATTAAAACTAATTTTCCTCACTATTTTTAATTTGCTATTATATAATTGTGTGCAGAAATTGTTCATTAGGAATTTCGCTTTCTTAAACTCATTGGGAAATTTGTGGGAAAAGTATTTTCGGACATAATATCAATTGTTTGTGTTCACCAGACAGAAACAAAATTTTAGGAAGTAGTATATTTATGTAAATTAAAATTTTTAAAAAAGTAATATGATATAATATTAATTTTAATCATAATACTAATTTTACGATTCGTAAGTATACTATCGTATATAACGAATTCGTAAATATACGAAATAATACCTTTTTTTAAATCTCATCAACTAAAAACAAATATAGCTACCAATTAAAAAAATAATTTATATTTTATGAAATCTAAGTTCTATACTCATTTTTCTTCCGTTACATTTTTCATTTTGTAAATAAAGTGGAATTTATTTTAAAAAATATTTTCTTCTCCTAGTTTTTATTGTCTATTATTGCTGCTCAATGTTCATGAAAGAATGGGACTTTATAAGAGTATAATCATCATAAATCTATTCACTTTCACTTTACAGTAAACAATTTATTTTTAATGCAGTAATTGATGCTTACGAAAAGGGATAGAAATGCATTAATGTTTATTGATTTCTTAAACATTTTGATCTTTTTAATATGTTTCATTCTCTATTATAAAATAATTTTGTATTTTAAATATAAAATCAGCCACACTTTTATAAATTTCACTTCTATAGAAAATACTCAGTTCGTATTTAGTATTATTCGTCATCTTTTAATTTCGAAATAATTTTCAAATATTCTTCCCCAATCAAATTTCAATTTTCTTAAATTAAATTTAAATTACTTTAATTACTTTAAATTACTTTAAATGGAGAAATTATATTCGGAGATTCATAAAATATTTCTTAATCTCTTCCAAATAATTTTAAAAGATTGTAAAATAAAATTAATTATTTATTTGAATAACAATCATTTTTAAGTTTCTAAGTTCCAAACATAAGAAAGCAAATATTTATACAGAATTAATTAATAAGTCTAATTGTCTTCCAGAATAAATAATTCTCGAAATTACTGTCACTGTAGATCATTATAATTCTCTTAATAATTGACTTAATCATTTTTAAAATCACTCCAAAATAAAGTATTTTTAAACAAGCAAGTCGTAAAATGGATTTAACTCAAATTATATGGTAAATACTTTAACCGAAATATAAATATTTCAAGGCTTATCCTGTATAAATCTCTTTCGTTAATAAAGAATAAATCTCTTTCGTTAAAGGAATTACGAAAAAAAAAGGGTATTTTGATGACGATTTAATATCCCTTTATGTTCCTTTTTCAAAACCTAGATTATTTCAAATAAAAATAGAGATTTAGATGCTTTAGCTGCAGAATTATTTTTAAAATCTACCGACATTTGCAGAAATTTTACATCCGCAATTAAATCCGGCAACGCAATGGCAAAAATGACAGTTTCTACAAAAACGTAACAAATTTTAATGGCCTTAAGAATTTAACTGCACATTCCTACTGGATAACTGCACTTTGCTATTTGGCAAAGTGTTTCGCTTAGAGAAAAGGAATGCATGCATGAATTTATGGCCATTTTTTTTTCTTACTTCTCCTGCTTTCTGCATACAAAAGCATATTTCAATTGTACTGCATTTTCTGTGACAATTTAATCTGCCAAGTTTATTTATAACCAACGTTTCTTCTCTTCTTTAGTCCCCAATAATGGAAATGCTCATCCGGATTTAAGATGATTCTGACAAAAATTTTTAGACCGTTTCAAAGTATAATTTTTTAACGATATTTTGAAAGATAATAGAAAAAGTTTTCTTGGATGGTCTCGAAAAGTTTTGATAATTTCCCAAAAATTAATGCAGTTTGTTTCATTTTAAGTTATTTAATATTCTAATTTTATGTGTGAGGGTAACTTTTGCTTTATATATTTAAAAAGAAACAGTTGGAGAAAATTATTTATAATTATATTTTCATGAATTAGGCAAAGAGTACTCATTTAAATATAAAGTGATACATAATTTTAACTGCGGTTTGTTATTCTGAAAAAAAAAAAAATTCTATAATTTGTTCTAATTCTCTTTTGCGAATACTTGGATACATTTTATTTTATCTGCTCCTTACTTATTTCTCTTTTGCCAAAAGAGATGTAAAAATAAATCTTGTTTTCAATTGCTTCCCAAAACAAATATCATTCATTTATTTATTGATTCATTAGAACATAGAAGACATGGTCATAATAATATATTAGCATACAATTGTTAAATGTCATAAAATAGAAAAAAGGAAAAATAATTTTAAAAGTGTCGAATTAAACTTTGCTGGGAGTAAAAAATGTTGCAATTTCAAATTTAAGAGCTCTTTCATGTGGAAGCGAAAAAAAATTTGCTGGGAAATGTCTTAGCATTTATTATTTTTTTTTCATTATTGTATTGAAAGATTTAAATACGCATTGATGATTCCTTTTTAGGCACTGTGTAAAATTGAAGAGAAAATTCATCCTCACAAAATTATAACTGAAACTGAAAGGAAATAAGAATTGAAAAATGAGCATTTAAGAAATAATGCGAACAACTTTTTTCTTGTGAAAAAAAAGAACAAAAAATAAATACTAAATTCTGGATTCGTATGAATCTTGAAAGTTCAGCTCTGACATTATTTTTTATGTTTGAAATATATAGAAATATGTATTAAAATATAGAAATATGTATTAAAATATAGAAATATCTAGAATTAAAAAAAATACTGCGATTTCAGAATAAAAACCTCAAATTTTCTTTTAAAAAATCAGCATTTGACCATTAAAATTACATTTCTTGTTTAATCATTCGAACCAGGAATGTATATTCAAATATCTATATAAATAAATGTTTAAACTTAATGGTGTGGTTTGAAATGTTCAGTTTATTTAAAAATAACACATTGAAATACCAGTAGATGCCTAAATTATCCTTAGATGTATTTTTAAACAAGGATAGAAATATTTTGAATAAGTGTGCTTGTAAAGCATAAGTTATCATTAATAATTTTATTCAACTGGAATCACATTGAAATAGTGTTTATTTTATTAAAAAAATAGACCATTATTTCTCTATATTGCTTTTGATATTGATTCACCACATGACTTTATATATCGTTTGTTACTTATAAACTCGATGTTAATAAATTTAATCCGATAGTAAAAATAAAAATAATATATATATAATTCTTTGCTAAAATATTATTACCTTTATTTTTTTAAATGAAGTTTTTCAGTATTAAATTATATTGAGAAAAAGGCCTCAGTAATTTCAACCCATTAGAAATATTATGATCCTTGGTGTCTTTCATAAAACAGACTTTTTTTAATAAAAAAATACTACTATTTTTTTTCTTGCCTATTATTCATTCGCTGATCTTCTTTCTACCCTTTTAAAGAATTATAATAGTTATCCCTTTCTAGTGTTTAGTACATGAAAATATTCCTATATTCCTAATGGTAACAAAATGAAATTTCTTGAGCCAATAATGGAATAAATAGAAGGATATTTCAAGTGTATAAATCTTACGCACTTAAATGAACATTATAAAAGAAAGACGTTTCATTTCCAATTATAATTCTAATACTACAGATTTAATTTGATTTTTTGTATGGAAAAAAGCACGAAATACAACGAAAATTTTTCATTAACAAAAACTATTTGACACTAATTTAATTTTGACTAGTCGCGAAGCAATGTTAGCAAATAAGTTCGAAATCATTTCACTGTTTCGGAATCTATGAAAAATCCGTCCTAGCCATCTATCCTTCTGATGATGTGGTGTAGAATTTGGAAAAAGGTGGTAAGAGTGCAGGTGACATCTCCCCAATCCTTTGCAATTTAAATTGGCGAGATTTGCCATAAAGTTTTCCTTTTGTTGCCCCAAAAACGAAATTTCATGCAGCGAAATTTAAATCGCTAATATATAATTATATTTTGTTTGTTTAAAAATAATATTTATAATTAATAAATATCATATATCTGGAATGTATAATATTTTAAAGGTTTTATTTCTATTTTTTATTAAAAAAATGTATTGTATTTCAGAATTATTAGAAAATCAATTGTAATCTATAATTTTCTATATTGCGAATGCATAAATATGCATCTACGGAATTATAAAATTAATAGCATTTAATTTATCCTGCGTTTGATGGATTTTATGCTAATTTCATTGATTACATTAGATATTTATCATGGACAAGATTTATGAAATTCAAAAGATGTTAAATTTTTATAGAACTTCTATGAAATTTATTCACTCAAATTTTATAATAAATTATAATTTATTGACTTAATTGATTAATAAAATGCATGATATTTATTTATTTTTTATTGTAAATCTTGCATGATTATTTAAATTGATAAGCAAACTATTTTGACTTTTATATTCATCTTGGAAGTCATTAGGAATTAAAAATAATTGCATGACATTCAGAAATTCTTCGACTGTCTTAGCCCTTCAAGAAGTCATTGTTATAAACTTTATTTCAAATTTTTCTTCCTTCGTTTCCTTATTTTGTCCAAAAATATTATTTCTGCTTCATACAATAGCCTGTAAAGTATAGATACTATCTTTAACGAGTCATTTTTATCCTCATTAAAAAAGTAGCATTTCTCGACGTCTTTTCATCTTTGATAGGAATAGAGCTAAGCTGTATTGAAGGAAAATGAACAATAGAATCTTGAAATGATCTTATTCTTTTGTTAATAAAAAGAAAAATAAGAAACTTGATCCAAAAGTAATTACTTTTCGAGAATTTATTTGTATTACTTATTTTAATGGTAATAAACGTGTTTCAACCATATAAAATTTGTGTAGAGGATTATAACTAAGTTTCTAGAAACCGTTTATATTTTTCTTTCCGGAATGATAAACCGTAAGAAGATGGCATTCGAATAAGACTGTAAAATGGTGAAATATTCGAGACAATTCTGTGTCCAACGAAATATGTTTATTTCTTTATAAAATCGAGTATTTGAGATATTTTGATTAAAATGAAGGACTCTCATAAAAGGACTCAACGTGTTTGGATTTATATATTGCTAAAACCAAGAAACAGAATGAAACGAAATATCTTATATATAATATATGATGCATGGGAATATAAAAATAAGAAAATGCATATTATAAATTATAACAATAACAGTCGTTGTTATGGAAGATTCTGTAGTTGCCACATCAAAAATGAGTAGATAATTATAATGAATGCATTAAATGTAGTATATGCTCTCGACTCATCTAGGAATTACAAGGTTCGTTAATTTTGTATATACAAAACCTAATGGCAAACCAATAGAAATTCCCAGAAAACAATCACCTTTATTCTAAATCACATTCCTCTGTTCTTGAGCAACGTTTTCAATAAGCTGAACTTTATTACGGACAAAATACTGTGCAGGAGGTTTTTGGTGAATTTGTTTAATCTTTCTGTGCTCAATAGATTTCCCCATGCTTCCTAAAGAAGTTATGGACACTTTGTATCGTTACTACATTTTAATTGAAGTAAAATTGGTTTTAATATTGTTGGTCACAACTGTAACTAGTTAAATGGTAAACCATGAAAAAAATTTCAATTGCTTTGATTAAGGAAGCCTGAAACCAAAATTTAGATATTATTCAAATGCTTTAATAAAAATCAATAGATCAAAAGTTTGGACCAATGCATTACCTCTTTTACGAATTGACCATATAAAAAAAAGAGTAGAAATGAACTAAACTATAATGTCTTTTTATTTATTGATTCATTCTGAAAGAATCCAATTTCAAATCATAAAGCGATTTTTAGTATTGTTTTAAATACATTTGTTGTTTCATAAAGAAATTCTTTTTCTCAAAGAAATGTATATGGAGAGAAACTAAATTTCAATTTTCTGGACGTAAATGTTCTCTCGCGTTCTGTTCTTGTTTATTGTAAGTCCATACTCAAAGATCTTCAGAATTAAAAGATCAAAAAGTAAATAAAAAAGTTTAAAAAAATACCTGAATTCTAGTGGGTGCCAAATAACATTAAAATTTAATTCCCAAGTGAAAATAGAGCCCATACTGCTTGGCAGACTGTTGTACCAAGAGCCTCATTATATGCCAGAAATATAATTTGCATACAAAAGTAATAATATGATACGAATACTAGGGATACAAAAATGGTTTAGAATAAATAATGGGAATTGAAAAGAATTGCGTTTTTTTTTTTTGTTTAAAATTCCAAATAATTGAAAATTATACCAAATTTAGATATTATCTCTAGAAATTTTCTAAAAAATATTGTAAAATAAATGCAATGTTTTTTTTTAAATCACTATTTCTCTTTTCTTTGATACAAATACAGTTTTTATTCTAATTTAAATAATTTTTTAATTTAATTTATAGCAATATTTTTCTTTTCTTTTTTTTTTTTTTTTTTTTTTTTTGTAATTTATACCATACATAACACTTTTGCAAATATTTTAACCAGTGTTTTTTCACCAAAATTGATTGCCAAGTTATGAAGGATTGGTATTTTTCCCCAACTCACCAGTGAGTTTTGTGCGTGTGCGTGTTTTGAATGAGTAAAAGATAAGGTTTGATTTCTCTTTGAGGGCTATGACGTAATTATATTATAGTTTTTATACAAACTACTATTCTTTTCTGTAGTATTATTCAATGTATAAAAATATTTTCTCACAGTTTAAGGCTGATGTTTCAAGTTCGTAAAGTAATACATTATTTTTTGAATCAGTAAACTAACTTTTAATCACTTTATTTTTTGAATTAATAAAAAACAACTTCGAAGACATTAAAAAAATTAGGAAACATATTCTTTATTTCTCTATGGGGATTCAATTATCCATTTATTTCCTTATATATTTTATGAGCATATATCCATTTAGTGAGGAAAAGGTTGAACTTAATTTTCATTTCCGTTTCAGAATCAAATCTCAGATTTTGTATAAGAATACAAAAAGGCAAAATTAACAATAATAGAATAGAAAGAAGTATTGGGAGTATTAGACCAGTGCGCATGTAGGGTAGCTAAGTCACATGTCAATAAAAATTTAAAATTTAAAAATATTTTACGGAGAGTACAATTAAGACTACGTTACTGAGAATCTAAAAGATTTTATTGAAATTTTCTTTACGTCATAACAACGGTTTACTGTTGCTCGTAAAAAGTGACTAATAAGAAATATAAAATTAGGAAATTAATATGAAAAGTAACATTAATATTTCGTAACATTACATGGCACTGCATTTTGAATATTGGAATATTTCATGAAACAAAGAATAAAAATATTATGAGGATTAATTGGATATATGAGATCTGAAATATATAAACAGATTCGAGTGTAATAAATTTACGCACATCCATTATTTTACCTTCGATGTGCTGCATAAATTTGATTTATTATTTCTATCATTTTAAAACTATGCTGATTTGTATGCTGTGCAAATAAAAGTACTCTTATATATAAAATGTTGAGGTTTTTCTTATAAGTGATTTAAAATGTCCCTTTATACGACGGAGAGTCAAAAAGTAAAGGGATATTTAAGAAAAGATACATTTATTATATTGATAGAAAATGGAAACATGCATTATTTTTCTACATAACCTCTCTGGATTTCAACTTACTTTTCCAAACGTTTCTCAAGATTTTTTATTCCGCCGGAAAGTTTTTCTGTTGTATCTGTAACTAGTCAGCTCATCAAAGACATCTTCATAGGTTTCAAATTATCTCCCCCGTAACGCTTTCTTCAATGATCCAAACAGATGAGAATCACTTGAAACCAGGTCCAAACAAAATGACGATTGTTTTAGCACTTCAAATCCCGACTCCTTTATTGTTTCGACCGTCCGTGAATCAGAAATGTGCCTGAGCATTATGTTGCTGCAGAATGATACCTTTTCGCAATTTTATACGACGTTTCGATCTGATAGCAGATTTCAATTTAGTACGCAACACATCATACTGCCCTTAATTCTAACAAATCACTGTCCCCATTTTCTCCTTGATGCAGATGAGCAATGGAGCTGCCATATTTAAAGGTCTGCCACATTCCAACGACCAGCAGTGTTATCAAACACTTAAATGACAAATTGCAAAAGTATCTTTACATTTTGACTTTCCCCCCTACGTTTTTGAACCGTATTAACTTTTCTCTAAAAGTATATCCTTGCTGATAATCTTTAATGCTTTGCAGAATTTTTAATATTCGGTCAAAGAATGTATATTTACTTCAACTTGAAATAAATTTAAATAAAATCGCATTACACATTTTCTTCAGTTTGTGTAAGAAATTCGACGATTTCATATTTTGTAAGAAACTGGATATTGTCAGTACTAAACACAAATCCTTGAATTTACGGAAAAAATTAAAAGCAAGGATACTTCAATATCAGAAAAATAAATTGACGAAGGAATGTGAAAATGTACTTCAATGAATAATGGAATTCCCCTACATTCTACAAGAAAATTCTCCATTAAATTTTTTTAGCTTCCTTTCATAGAGAAATTGACAAAAGATTTCTTCAAAATAACATATGTCTTTGTGATTTGTGATAAAGACTGTAATAATCGAATTGCAAAGCGCTGAACTAAACGAAGTAACATAATAGTAGATTTGGATTATATACTTCGCAGGGCATATTTATTTTGAATTTATTCATATATATAGGCACAAACATGCGTGCGCGCGCGCACACACACACAGATATATATATATATGTATATATATATATATATATATATATATCAATACGAAAAACATCATAGCTAAAAAATTAATTGATAAAACATGGAAATATGAATCTCTAACTTTCAGATTTGCTCTTTTAAGAAATTGCAGATAAATTAAACTACAAAATAAAAGAAATGCATTGCATGTGCAAACCATCATTCATCATTGAAAGAAAAAATATTTTAATAAACATTTTTGCATTTTGAAGGGAAATAATTTGACATTTCATTTTATGCTGTATAAAATATTTTGTAATTTAAATTTACTATTAAGCAGATTGTTATTGTGACTCTCTAAGCAGCCAGTCACAAAAAAATATTAAAATCGTTTTATCTATATACAAATAAAGTGTATTAATCGCTTCCATTTTAATGTTGAAATTAAAAACTTTTTAGCATTTTTTAAAACTCTGATTAAAACAAAATTCTTTAATTTTCATTTATTATCCTCGAAAGCTATATAACATAAAGGAGAAAGCAAATATTTGAATTAATTAAAGTATGAAAGGTAAATTATTTACGATAAACCTTTGAAGTTTAAATTAAATAAGCAAGAACTATTATTCCCATTTTTAATAATTTGAATCCAATTACATTGATAATTAAAGAGGTAATTAGAAAAATTTCGAAATCTCAAAAGCGAACAATAACTTTATTATCATGGAATTCCGCTCAGCTCATCAAATTGTTGCATAAATTCCGATTTCCAATTTATTGCAAGCATTCAAAAAATAAAAGAGAAAATTCGCTTAGACAAAGGATTTTAAATCAAAGAATTTTCGCAATCAGCTCGTACGGTAAACAAAGGTTTTATAAGAATTTCTCTTTTCCGCGAGAGGAAAAAAAAAGGAAACTCGTTTTCAACTCATTTATCATCATACTTTCTTTTAATCCTTTTATGTTTATAAATTATCAGAAAATGAATATTTTTCCGTCGACTGAAACATGTAATGGAATTCGGCATTATACGATCGATTTCGGTCTCAGTAATTAACGGAACTCTCTTTTAATCGTCTACGTTTTGGAAAGAATTGCAATTTTTATCTAGTTTCCCCTCGAACATAAAAAAAATGACAAAAATCGAAAAATATGCCTCAGTTTTGTTAATTAAAAAAAGCAATAATTGATATTCATTCATACTGAAATATGCGCATTTAAGTGTTAGAAAAATGAAGGTAAGCGAATACTTTGCGTGAGCCAAATGTTTCATTTTATTTTACACGGATAATTATCTTTTCTGTTAAATTTCATTCTGATTGTTTTAAAATAAATAAAAGCGTTCGGATATTTTATTTCCATTATTATATAAATAAAGTAGTTTATTTAATTTGCATCACACATATTTTTTTAAAAAATAATTAAAATGTTATTTCTAAGACTGAATTCTAAAAATGAAACATTAAAACAAAACGAATTGTGGAATTGAATACATTATTTTTTTCAGTTAAAATGATGACAAAAAATAACTGAAATATTTATAAAATATTTGTATCTCTAGCATCGTTGATAGTTAATACAATAAGAATATACTTATAAAGCTCAATCAATTTAAAGTAACCTTAACATTTCATCAAATTTGTTTATTTGCAAAATAAAGGAAAATTTAATATTTATAATAAAGAATAAATTCGTTGTTATATTTAAAGCATTCGAACATACAATGATATTTCATTTCAAACTATATCTCCATGAGATAATATAAGTTGGAAAATATCACAATATAAAATTTGGAAAGAAATAATAATGTATATTATAAATGCTGATTTATAATAAAGAATATTTTGTTAATATATTAACAATGCCGATGAAAAATCTCTTCATTCTTCCATAGCTCCATAGCTTTAATAGTCACACACGCACACAAGCACACACACACACACACACACACACACACACACACACACACACACACACACACACACACACACACACACACACACATATATATATATATATATATATATATATACTATAATTTTTAATAGTACGTAAATGTGATACCATTTTGCTATAATTTTTATGAACAAACATTTACCTTAAAAGGCAACTCTAAGTACATTAAGTATCTGCACTTTACCCAACACTAGTAAAACTTTTTATGCATAATTATATAAGTTGCTGTTGTCGTGTTTTTTTTTTTTTTTAAATTTATGATTTCAGGAAAGTATTTTATTTTTCTAAGCAACTATTCTTACTTCTCACTGTTGTTGTTATTTCAGTTGATTTTTTTTTATTTAAAAGACCATATAAATAGAACACTTTGCTTAAAATTATTCTTTTAGCATTCCAATGAGCGTGGCGTTTCAAAACTAATTATTTCCAGCTGTTGTGTTTCCTTTTTCTAAAACATCTTGCAAGATCATCATCTTTAATGAAAAATTACGGTTCTAGTATAGCCTTTCGCCGGGCACCCGAATTTTCCTTTCACATCCGGGCGCGCGTTGTAAATTGTACAACAGGTGAAAAACATTTAATTTTAGCTGCTTTATTTTAATTTTACAATCAATTTTGCAAACAAGTAACATATAATTTATCTCTGATAACAATTTAAGAAAATATTGTACCATACACTTACATTTATTTTGTTATAGTATATTAAAATAGAAGTTTAAACGTATGAAAATGTAAATACTGCTACAGTTACAAAAAAATATTAATGAATAATGAATAACTAAAGAATTATAAAGTACTTTTGGACATGCAGAATCAGTCGGACATTTCACCTGCATTATTTGCTTCACATGACAGGCATAGGATTTGCTTTTTTAAATGCTGTTTACATATGAACCTTACGCATTTGTTACACCTCATTGTAGAGGAGGAATATTTAGGAGGAATTATATTTTTTTCTGATAATATTTAGCTTCTACTCCTTGTATATATTTATTTGTGAAATAAATTACTTCATCAATCATACTCAGATCAATCAATTTGAGAAAAGCGTCAATTTTGGAAGCAGTTCCTTTTGCATATGCAGTTGGTCCTGGCAGTTTCTTTATAATATTTTTGTTCTTGATTTTGGAGGTTTTTACGATTTCTTCTTTTTTCCATTTTGTGATTTTATCCTTTCCCATATAACAATTTTCATCATTATTATTTTCAGTAATTTCGTCATCTGATGCAGTTATTTCAGAGTCACTGCTGTGATTTTCCTGTTCTAAATTTTCGTCACTCAAATATACGTCATATTCAGGAAATTGTAGATCATCTTCACTATCAGAATCTTCATTCAAAATTTTCATTACTTAATCCACCATTTCTTTGTGATGTTTAAAATATTGTTTTCGTTTAGACATTATTTTGCCTCAAATCCCATTGAAAATACTAACAATTTCACTTAGAAAGATTCTGTCGAAAAAATAATTTCACAAGCAGGCGCGCGTTGCATAAAGTACAACACCGCAGATGTTTACAGCTAAAAATGACAGTTGCAGCTGATTGTGCAATCAGAAATGCAAATAACTTTCAAGAAATGTGAAGGAAGATTCAATAAACGAATACGCATGGTGATTAACGCCCTCTATTGCCAGAATTATGTTTTAAAGACAAAACAAACCAACTGTTGTACTTTTTACAACGGCGCGCCCGGCGGAAGGATAGGTAAAGAAAATATGATTTCTAATAATGCATTTAGTTTCTGTAGTGAAATAGAATAACAAAAGGTAATTAAGTAGAATGCCAATTTTCAAGGGGATTTATCCTAAAATTTTATTTATTTACAATATAGAATATTCTTGTCTCAAAAGATGATGGCTTTGAATATTATATAAGTATATTCAAAGTAATGTAATTTACTAACAGAAATTTTTGATTTTAAGAAATTACTATGCTAATGTATGTTTTTTAAAAAATCTGTTATTTGTAATGATTGCTGTTGAAAATTCTTAGTGCTTTTGTTTTAATTCTGCTCTTCTTTCCACCTATTTTACTTTGAAAGAGTGTCGAAATAAAGCATGATTATTTTGAATAAGTGTTCAAGAATTTGTCCCCATTTATTGCATAGTATAAATTCAACTTCTTTTGAAAAACTTACTCTATTGATAAGTCAAAAGATATAATTAAATACCTAAACGATGATATTGAGTATTCAATTATGTTTTTATATAATATATGATGTTAAAAATTCATAAAAAAATAATAGAGAAATTTACGTTTGAATATTCAGTAAATTTTGGATATTTTCAATTGAATTGTTTCAATAAATGAATCAAAAAATTAATTACGCTATTATTTATTTGATATAATTCAAATAAATATTAAATTATGTTTGTTATCATAGTTTATAATTTGGAAATTGACGAATTAACACTATATGTTAAAGAGATTCAAATCAAATACCAGCTTTTTATATCAATACGAAATGAACTGGTTTCAATGACTCAAAACAATTAAAAAACTATTACTAAAAGCGCTATCATAAAAAGACTTTCAAAGACATTTATTGTTATGCTGAAAAAAAGTTTTAATGGTGTTTTTGTAATTTCCATGATGATGAAACAATACAATGCAATTATCTTTCCCTGAAATGATTTAAATGACGCTAATTTAAATAAAAAAATGGCATATTCTTTTTTTATTTCTTGTGCATAATAAATACATACATAAAGTGTTGCTTTTATGAAAATCTCAATATCAGAAATTAAGGATTTCATTACTTTAAATCGGGGAAGATACATCTCTAAATTACATATGCATATTGTTCACGCACGTGATTATTTTTGTTGGAATGTCAATTGTTCTTGAAATCTTGAAGAATGACTGGAGGCATGATGGCAAAGATAAATGGTTCGAAGTGAAATTAATTGTAGAACTAGTAGAGAACAAATATGTATGTATCTCTCAAGTAAACCTTTCAGTAATTAAAATTTAAAAAGAACAACTTCAACCATGAAAAGTTCCTAAAAACAGAGATATTTCAAGAAAGGTCGTAACATATTTATTATTAAGAAATTTAGTAACGCACAAGTATCAGAAGTAAATGATCTATGATCTACAAAGCTGGAGTATAGAGACAATATAAATATTATAAATAAATATAGATATAAATTTGTATTTTTATCACAATCTGCAATGTACAATTTCCTTTCTCATCATCAAATACTGATTATACAAATCTTTTTTCAAAAACAAAAATCGTCTGTTTTTAAAACAATTATTCAATTTGATGTCACTTCTAATAATGTTGTACTGTTCAATTTGCGTTTGTCTGAAAATCTGTAATCATATTCCCCTCCTACTGCATGAAGCGTGATTTATTGATATATTGGGGTATATATGAAAGAATTCCGTATTCAATGATATGCTTTTACATAATTTATATAATGTACTGATTTGTCGTATAAGATTAAATTCCAACTCAAAAAAAAAAAAATTAAATTTTAAAATTTTGAATATGTAAAGACATAGTCAAGTAATTAGCAAAAACGTTTAGTTTAAATGTTGATAAATTTTATTTATTTCTCAGCTAAGTATATTAATTTGAAAATGAACGCTAGAAAATATCTGAGTTTTCTTTCTATTGAAGCTATAAAGGAAACAAGAAAAATATTTTAGCTAGTAGTAATTGCATTCCGATCAAGTAATATACATAAATGTAGAGTCATTGCTCTTCGTTCTCACAATGTCACTTTAATTAGCAGACTATGAACCATTTTTGGGTGTGTGTGTAACCTACCGAATATATAACAATGAATAGTAGCTATGAAATTCAATGATATTTAAGGAACGCTGAAGTGTAAGGCAAGCATCCCTAGTGTCTTCGCAAAACATTTTCGCATATTCTCGAATAAAGTTTAATTTGTGTTTTAGACACCCTTTATTCTCACACGATTGAAAACAAAATTTGACACAAAACTACAAATTGATGTCTGACAATCGCATATCAAATGGCATATATTTAACGTGCTTTATTCAGTTATCGAACTTGCATACTTCTGAAAGTATAGATAGATATACGTCAACCCCTTGTTGGATTTGACACAAAATTTGATAGACTTTTACAATAAAGAATTGACTATTTCTTAATTTTACCTATGTACTGAATTTTACCTATCTAGCTCTTTTCTTTTTTTAGTTATTATGTTACCTAATATTTGAACAGCCCGACCGACAGATTTCTTCTTTTGGATAGATTTTTCTTGGTATTTGATAGAAAGATAAAAATTAGGTGAACAGTTTATACACCAAATTGCGTCGTAACAGAGAGGCACTTTCCAAAATCCCTTTCTCATATTCGGGGAGCTCTAAAATATGGAGATTCGTCCAATATCTCGAGTTCGAATTTTTGATAATTACGTTAATATCGTTAAACTTCGTATATGAGAAAAAAAAAGAGAAGTAATAATTGTTTAATACATATCATATACAATTTCAAATGACATGAAATGTCTTATAATTGATTTAGAAATAGTGTTTAACTTATAGAAACTTAAAATTCGAAGTAAAAAAATAAATTACAATAATTGTTATAGTATGTGTACTCACAAGAATATACTCTAAAGTATACATGAATAATACTAGTGTAATTTATACATAAGAATGTACTTTAAAGACTATTATTCTAGAAGTAATGAATATACTTTAAGTAACGAATGCATCTTCTAAGTAATAAAGATATTTCTCTTAATTAAAGAACAAAAGTAATTGTGAATTTTAAAGCCTCAACCAGTTTTGTCTTATCATTAAAAGTGATTTTCTTATATGACAGTATAAAACCGTTCGAATTGAAAATAATAAACATTTTTACTTTCTTATGTATGAAGTATAGAGAAAGCATTATAATATTCAAAAAGATTCGAACATGTAATTCGGACGAATCTAATCGTTTTAAACTCTTCTGAATTCAAAAAAATGTATATTTGACATTAAGTCTGTCTGTCATGAACACGATATCTCAAAAACTGAGCTAGACTAATGCAATTTGGTATAAAAGCTTTAGCTTTATAACAAATGACTGATTCTATCAAATTTTGAATGGAATCCATTCAGAAGAAGTCTTTATGTACGTTCAAGTATATATGAGCTCAGTAATTTCAAGTGGAAAGAGCAACAGGAATAAAATTTGATACACAGGTGTATAGATGTTCAAATCTATCAAAAGGTCTATGCAAATTCGCTTAAATTTCAACACTATTATTTAAATCACTCAAATTCAATATATGATTTTTTTTACCTGCAGCTGTAATTCCTTATCAAAGCTTGGTTATAATCGGTAGAAAAAAAGCGCCACAATTTGTATTCGCATGATAGATTTTCAGAAAAAGGGATAATTTTCCATCAAATATTTATATTTCATTATTATTGTTAACCAAGGCCATGGAAAGTATTCACAACTTTAACAAATATTGACAATTTTCTGCATGGCGTGAACGATAAGACCATTATTGAAGAGTATCCCAGGAGGTTTCGGAGAGACCATTTGATTCATAATTACTAAGAATAGTTAGTTTGGTTTCAGTTTAAATGTTAAATCTTTACTCAATCTTCCTGCTATGTATGCACAAGGATTTTGAGAAGTAGAAATGACAGATTTCTTAATAAAATTTTCATTTTTATATAAAATGCATATTATTGCCGATCAATTTATAATCGAACAGTTTTGCTTACGATAAAGAGCCATTATAATTATCGGAAAGAACGCTACAAAATGTTGCTTCAAACTATGCACAATTGCCTTCCATTTATTCATTCATGCCTTCTGCAAGCGGAGGCATCATTTCACGGAGAATTTCCATTTCATTTTCTTTTAATGGAAAACTTTAGCACGGAACTAACCGTCTCATTCTGCGGCCATCGATTACCGGATTTGATCCATCAGAAAATTGGGTATAGCGTCAAAGGCTTTAAAACTCTTTTCCTTAAACCGTTAATTACGGAAATTCGCTCCAGCCAAGCTTGAAACTAACCCGCCTTTCCCTCCGTTTCCAAAATTTCGTAGCCGGGATAATTAAGCTAGTAGGAAATTAACTTTCCTCAAGTAACTCACTTTACTTTAGATTTTTTTTTTCGTTTTTATTTAAATTATACTTTGAAAAGTCTCTGAGGATTATTCCCAATTGGTTATTTTGGCCATTTGTTTGATTGTGAGGACATTTTGTGTAAGTCTGGTACGAGGCTTTAGTCGCTTTTAACAATTTTGTTGCCATTTTAGAAGTAATTGAAGCCTAAATATTTTAAATTGAATTATACAAATAAAAACTGCTTATTCTCATTATTAACATAATTAAATATAAAATGTCGGCTTTTTCTTATCTATGTTAAATATTCATAAGAATTGATATAGTAAGAATTGGAGTTAATTCACTTTTCCATTTAGTAATCTTGAAAAGATGTGCTTCCATAAAATCGGTTTAGTGGAAGATTGCTAAACCCCCAAATGCATTGAAAAATGCTCTTCATTTTTTTAAGCTGGTTAAATATTTGCATGCTGTTAAGCTAATCGTTAGTTTGAATGTATATTAATTAACAGAGTATTTTTTTCGTGTATAAATGAGGTGTTAATTAGTTTGTGAAATTAAGCATGATAATTATGTAGTGCATATTACTAAAATATTCAGCGTTATTAAATGTTAGGATTATATCTAAAAAGAGCATCTCACTTTATACATAAAACGAAAATTTAGATGAAAAACAACCCTAATAGAACAATTTATTTCTGAAAAAGAATTTATTCAAGATTAATATTAAGTTCCCTCTTTAAAATTTAATGAATATGCTTATGTTTGCGTTGGAAAATGTTTCATTTTCTTTGAATTAATAATTATTTTTCTTTCCTCATTTTAATTGTTCGCAAATTTGAACGTATACGTAATTAATAAAAAACGATTTTAAATCTTTTACTAATTGCTCTTTATCATTTATTTTAACAATACAAATAAAAATGATTTATTATAAATAAATCAACATTGTCAATGTAATTATTTAAAAAAAATATTTATTTATCATTTCAGCAACCTAATATTTATTTAATAATTCTTATAATTCTAAAATAATTCTTATGAAATCTAATGTAGAGAATCAAATGTTTTAAAAATTTTTACGATTTATAAGAATATACATAAAGTTGTGGTTTTCTAAATATGTAAAATTTATATTCAGACCTAAATATTAAACCTAAATAATGTGTTTAATTATTTCTGGAAATTCTGTGATTTTTCTTATTTTAAAGATGAAAATTGTAATTTTGCTTTTGAAGTTTTAATTTTTATCTCTTTAAGGTAGATACATTCGTATTTTGCATGCTATATTTATAATGTAAATCAATCATATATTATGAATTAAGGAAAAATATATAATTATTTCTTTGCATAAATTTAAAAATCTTTAATTTGATACATTCGTAAATCTATTTGAAAATATTTGGAACTAAGGCAATTATATTTATACACTTCTGTAAGAACGCATAATGCAATTCATTGTAAAAACAGAGGAAAAAAATCGGTACTCACTAACCGCTCCAATAAAGGTAGGGTTAGGCAGAATACTTGGGAATAAGAAGTAATTGGGCTAGGAGGACACAATACGTACTGGTAAAGCCTTAGATAAAAAGATCTGTCTTCTTAAGATGCGCATACTTTTTTTAGAGCAAGAAGAAGGGCCTTCCTTCCTTTCTTCAGTACTATTTTTAGTATTTGTAAGCTTTAGTTGGAACCATGCTCAAAAAATTTAGATAAAAACTTTATTAAGCGTAATATTCATTGCATTCATCAGTTATTTATACGTTGCAAAGTTATACATTTGTTACATCTGAAGGATATAACGGTTGATTATAGGGGAATACATTTTCAGTCTTTGCCCTTTTTTGAGAAATAGAATAGCGCTTTCAGTTACTTCGTCTAATTTTAATCGCGGAGCAATGAGGAAGCAGTTTCTTTTTAAAAAATGAAATCTATATTTTTCATGCATTTGAAATAATTTACTATTTAATTGGAATAATCTTTATGCGCGGAAATTTTCTATTCAGATATTGTCTTATTCATTAGTCTTTTTCCAACAATTAAATGATTTTTAAAAAAGTCTACTATGTGATCTACCTCTATATTATTTTTCACGAATTTAATTTTGTTTGATATTATTTGAGATCAACTATGGAAAAGGAAAAGAAAAGTGATGCAAGGGAAATATAAAAATTGTATGAATCTGATGATGCTTTTAATTTTTTTTTCAATAAAAAAAGAAAGCTATGGAGATGGAGAAAGTGACTTATATCGGATCATAAAGGATTGGTTTTTCTACATGTATGTATAATTTGATATATTACGTCGAAGAAAACAAAAGAAAGACCAGCTATTTATGTTTAATTTGTCAAGTTGACGGTGGTCAAATGAATGACAGAGTTAAAGAGCACTAATTTTCTAAACCAAAAACTTTTGGTGATAAATGATAGTTATCGATTTCTGCGAATCAGGTAAAAGTAGATCTACCACATCCTGTCACTTAAGTAAAATTTTTCAAGTAGAATAAATGCCAGGGAAAAATAAATTCAAGAGAATATCAAGTTTTCTACCTAAAATGAAAGCTATACTTAACGAATATTAAATTCAACTGTAGGTACTTATTCATTTTAAAGAATGTTTCTAAGTCAGATATTCTGTGAATGGCGACACAGTGGCTTTCAGATTTACGGTTATTACTAAGGAGACTTGAAATTTTCGAATGGCAACTCCCACTTTTCCAGTTGCATAATATTCAGTGCCTGCAAAAACTCTAGAGTGATGGAAGGGTATGTTTACCAAAATAAATAAATAAAATTAAATAACAGGTTCGTTATACACGCACAAATATCAGCTCTGCAAACGAAAAAAGAACACGATTTGGTTGTACAGAGGAAATTTGTATAGGACAGAGGCAAAACACCAATCTTTGGTGACAATATAGATTGCAAAAAAGAAAACTTTTATTTCGATAACACATTTTCCCCATGAGTCCCATCATCTGCAATTACGCATTGCATATGGAAGACTGTAGGCAATAAAACCGAACGTAACATAGCAGGATCGATATTTCAATCTCACGTTTCATAAAGTCTTTCACTTCAAATTCGGAATTTTTTAAATATTTATTATATACACTCTAGATTTGAGATATCTCCGAACCAGATAGCATTTTTTTTTTCGTTGGATGAGGCGCTGTCTTTTGTGCATGCATAATGAATCTGTTTCCTGTAATACGCGCGCCGTCCAAAAGCCTTTTATGGTTTTCGCGTGCTCTGACCACTTTGGGACAGGAAAAACAGGCCGTTGCCCTTCAAAAATTTTGAGTTTCGATACGTGTATTCTACTTTGTTGCCATTGTCATAATTTAAAGCTTCTAAATAGCTATATATAAATATCTACACCTCTAGCAATCAAATCTCTGACTGCTAGAGGTCCGTATATCGCCAAAGTTTTTTTATATGATCACCAAGCATTTTCTAATCAAATCAGTTCGTTAGTGTAATCAGAATAAAATTGGGGGCTAGCAATTATTCCATACACTTTGGAGTAATTTGGAACTTACCACATTATGCATAAAAGCTGTGGTCTTTTAACATTATTAATTAATAAATAAATGTAAAAAAAACCCTTGTTCAATGAGCCTTCCACAACATTATAATGTAATCATGCAAATTATAAGATTATTTTTCATTTCATCAATCATTTCAAACCAAAGAAAATGACAAGGTTTGCAGAATTATTTTTTAATTTCCGAAACCAAACTCGAAGTCTTCAAAAATCAAATGGACATTTCAACAACTGACGTCATCAATTAAAATCTGATAATTGTAACATTACTGAATTAATATTACTGAATTACTTAACATTATTGGATATTAATTATTAACAGTTGAACAAAAATTTCAAAGTCGAAGATAAGGAATAAGTTTTGAGAATTCCATTTCCTACATAAAAAGGATATTTCATTGAAAATAATCAGGTTATTTCGAAAACAGATTACTTAAAACATGCTGTTTCGTAAATAAGTTCAATCCAGAAGATAAGTATGTTAAACAATAGCGAACTTTCGTCTTTTTAATTGTTAAAATCATTGCAAAATATTTCAAGGAAATGATAAAAAAAGCTACAACAAAAAATCTATATAATGCTTCAGTTATTTTAAATAGAATAGTTGTAAATTATGTATTCTTATTTTTAATACTCTCAGTTCCAAGCTTAAAATAATAATTATCCTCTTGAATATTAAAGTTAATGATAGAACGTGACTGTCAATCTTTGTAACGTATTATTTCAAGCCATCATAAATTTCTAATGATGGAATCGCTTACGAATGTTAAGCCACTATGCAGTAATGGGCAATAATGACATGGCTGTTTCTTGTGCCAAATTCATGCTGCGAAATAATTTATTAAAAATATTTTTATCATTAAATAAACATTAATACTTCGTTAACAGTAAACTGATGAATATTCATTTTTCTTTTTAAAAAAATTTGCGTCAGTACCTTCAGTAGTTAGTAAAAATTTAGTAATTTAGTAAAAATTACAATGTTTCTCATATCCTGTTTTGAGAACAAGTGCCATTAAAAATTTCAATAGCACATAATATTATATGCATTTACTTTTTTTAATTATTAGGTGACGAAATTTTTTTAAGAATAATCCTAAAATGTGTAAAACTAAATGCTTGAATAACTGAAGCATGAAATAAAAAATCAATTTTTTAAAATCAAATTTAAAACTTTCTGATTGATATTTCTAAAAAAAAATGGTATGGGATTAATTGTAAATCTTCCTAGCACTTTGGGAATACAAAAATATTCAAGCATGTAGTTATTACACAATTCTATTATTTTTTTAAAAAATCAGTTGTAATACATAAAGGTTAATAATAAAGAAAAAAATTGCTTTTATTGGCTATAAATGTGGCTAGGAAATTTCCTATAACCTTATATTGAATTCTTCAATAAAAATTGAAACTCATTTTTTTATTAATTTTATTTATTCGTAAAATAAAAACATTAATTAGTTAAAAAATAATTGATAAAACAATGATTAGCTGATAAAAATACTTAGCAATCCTAACCTTCAAAAATCGCTTATACAAAATTGTTTTAAACTCTTATCTAAAGAAATAATGAAAAAGTAATTTTTTGCTTCTACTATATAAGTTTAACATACCGAAATACTATATTAAGTATCATTAATTAGAAGAATTAAATAATATTGATCTGCTTAATTGGTGAATTCTATAAAATTTTTAAACATAATGTGTCTTCATTGAGAAGATTCAAAAGTCATGATGTAACTGAACTCCCCGGCGTCTTGATTGAAAATTTCGACTGTAGCATTTGAATTATAACACAAATGTAATACAAAAATTTCTACCAGGATGTGTCTAATTAACATTAATATGCT
Organism: Argiope bruennichi; assembly: GCF_947563725.1. NCBI lineage: Eukaryota > Metazoa > Arthropoda > Arachnida > Araneae > Araneidae > Argiope > Argiope bruennichi. The sequence goes on along the minus strand of NC_079158.1, from coordinate 90,461,452 downwards.
TACCATTGTGTAAATATTTAATATTTAATAGATTTTGATCAAGTTATGTCTTTCGTTTTGTATATTTTTATGCGTTATGATAAATGCAATATATTGGTGATTATATATATATATATATATATATATACATATATATGCCAACATTTTCCTCTTCTCTCTTCCATTTATCGAGCATTTAATTAAACCTCTAACCATTTGATTATACTTGTTAATACCCAAGAAATATATTCCTTTAAGTCTGAAAAATAAACTCTCATATGATTGTAGTTTAGAAATAGTGGGAGGACAACAATTATACTTCGTATATCTTTAGCAATTATACATAGAATAGAGCCCTAATATAATTTTGCAATCACTATAGGCCTCTGCTATCTATATGACTGTACTGAGAGAATACCTCCCTTAGTTATAAATCTTTTCAAAACTCTTATCCTATTTGAACAGATGTGCTTTAACGTAAACCCCGAAGGTCTAAGTATGTGTAATACAATAAACTACTCAATTCACTTTTCATCCAGTAATGTGATCATGTTATCATAGATTTTTCTTTTTAATTATACATGCTACTTTACGATCTCTCCTATGGAGCTAGGTTTTATTGCTACCTACGAATGATTTGAATATCTTAAATGCAACAACATTTTACAATATTCTAATTCGAATTATTATTCAAGCAGGGCATTTTCGGGGATTCTTTAAAACTACAGCAAGAAAAGATTTTGGAGGCGTGATACAGCTTGAATCACATCCTCCTTCTTCCAAGCTTCTTAAAATACGAAGAACAGTTAATCATATTGAACAATAAAGTACAATATTTACATAATTTTTCTAAAATGTTTTCGGCACTTTTATGTACTTTTATAACGCAATCTGCTAAAAAATAAATTTTTATGCTGTTCTTTCTTCATAAGGTATATAAAGCCTAGTTACAGAATTTATTATGAACTTGAAAATATACAGGAATTCCAACTAAATCGTAGCTCTAAATTTAATTTCTGAATCTTTAAAGATATATTTACTATTGAAAAAAAATATTTTAAATGCTCTAAATAATCAGTTTGCACTTTGTATGAATCGAAAAATATAATTCTTATAATAATAACCGAATCGAAAAATTTCAGTTCAAATATGGTAGTAATATATAGTATTAGTAAAATGTTTTTTATAATTACTTTAAATATCGAAACATTTCTATGTCTTCACTACTAATGATAAAAGGCAATATGTATTAGTCTGTGTAAGCAAATGGTTTAACCAACAGCTGCGACATTTCGCACATGAATACTTTGAGGATGAGAATGTGCATCCTGGAGCAATTTTTTCATTAAATTAAAAGCGAAATTTTCATTTATTAATAAAATAATCCTAAAATCTAAATCTTCAGTATTTACTGATACCATTTTATTTTCAGTGCAAGATTTTCTTAAATTTTAACAATTATTTTAAATATTGTTGCCGAATTTTTAACATTACATTTTATTTTTAAAAACAATCCAAACACTTTTCATTGGCGTATATTTAATCATGTGTTTTTTTTTATTGTTGTTCTTGAAATTTAAGAAGAAAAATTATATTTATTATCTCCATAATTTTGAAGAGAAATTAGAAATGGTGTCCAACACCGAGAAAGGCATCATACATGATTATCCGAACAATTTCATTTTTAATAACACTAAGATGCTAAAAAACTTGACTTCGCTTAAAAGATTCATACACATAATAAATAAAATATCTATAGGGTTATTGAAATCACGTGCCTTTAAAAGCTATTATAATTTGACACTTAAAATATTTCATTGCGATAAACAAAACATCATTTAATTCATAGCACTTGAAATTGATTTTAAACTCAGCTAACATTTCTAATGAGCATCTACTCTCAAAAATCAGATAATTTTACACTAAAAATGTTTTATTCTTCTATGTCTAAATGAATCATTATGATGTTTTTATTTTAAATTTTAATTCATTTGAATAATACTAGCATTGTGTGATCATCCTTATTCCATATGGTCACCAATGATATTTTTAAAAAATTTCTTGAAAATTATGTTATTTAATGTTTATCAAACTTAGTTGAAATAAAGTAAACATTTTTTCATTTAACTTATCGAAAATATCTTATGAAGTATGATTAATAGAATTGGATATATAATAACATTTTTGACAATATATATTTTTTAATACATTTATTTATTCTTTGAACAGGAAACACAATACTTTGAGATATTTAAATGCGATTTTCAAGAAAAACAAATGTATTTTAAAGATTTAGAAGCTAGCTATTAGACAATAATCAGACTATCTACTCAGTATAATTATGATATATACTTTTGAAATATTATCAAATATGTGGAAATATTTTCCTAAAATATTTCTGTATGAGTAAATATATGTTGTAATATTAAATTATGTGTTATATGTTTTTCTAGATGGTACAGATTACGTGATGGACCATCTCATGGTATTAAAAGAGTAGACACTTCTCATCAAAGGATTTTAGAGCTCAATGGGACTCTTTTAATAAGAAAAGCAACTATTCAAGATGGTGGGAAATACATATGTATTGTGAATAATACTAATGGACAAGAAAGAGCAGAAACGGAGCTTTTGATAAGAGGTAAGCTAAAATCATGAAAAATGCTTGCTTATTGTGGAATATTTCAGAAATGATGCATGGATAAATAAATTTTGATTACGAAAAATATTCCACATACATTTCATTACAAAAATTACTGAAATTCAAATATGATGCATGTGATATTAATTCAAGTGAATAATATTTATACGTTTAATAATTTAATAATATTTAATATTTAGCAATATTTATGAAATATTTAATATGTTATAGATAAATTATTTCCTTTTTAAATGCATTTTAATTCGATAATAATTTGCGAATTTATAAAAATTATGTAACTTCTATTTCATGTATATTATTTAAATGTAATAAGAAATTCTTATATTATGTTTACATCTACTCTTGTGACAGAATTAAATATTTTTAGGGAAAATTGGATTGATTATCATATTTCGATGAAAACAATAAAGCTAATTCAATTTAATCTTTGAAAATTTCAAAACAGAATTCAGTAAATATTTTATTGCTTTTTTTTATGAAGCACTATTTTTTTAATAAAATTTACAACTATAGAATTGTTTGATTCAAACTTGGATGTAAATGCATTTCATATTATTTAATAAATAAAATTCCAGGAAAAACTCGATTACAAATTTGATTTACTTTTAAAGCCAACACTATGATTAAATCTTTATTTTATTTTTCTTTAAAGTGGAAAGGTAATATCTCCAATTAATTAGAATCCAGTTTCATGAAATATCTAAGACGAATAAATTACACTGAAAGACATACACTAGAAATATGATTAAAAAAATCTGAATCCTAAGTAAATTTAAACTTTCTTTGTCATTTCACTTTTCCGTATATGATTAGAATTTATTTATTATAACGACATATATAATTAGAATTTATTTCTAATACTATTCTAAAATTCTGTAATAATAAATTAAAAAGTATATATATTTAAAATTTAATTATATTTGTATGAATATTCGTCTTCCATACATTTTGCTTGAGTTTGGAATGAAAAAACGTATATTTATATAAGCATAGTAACTATTTAATTAATTACAGATATTCAATTACATATAAGCCGGAAATAAAATGTCTGTATTAGAAAAGACTTTTTGTATAATATTCGTCATAACATTATTTCATAGTTTGATACTTTATTTTGCATAGATTTTTAAATAATAGATTAGATTTCAATTCAAGTTATTACTTTTTTACTCTTAAAGCTTACTTTTTAATCTTAATTCTATAATTTTAATTCATAAATATGCATAATTTACTTTTGTAAAGTAAAGAAAATATTGACTTTTCAATTAGAGTAATTTTTTATTTATTATTTTTTCGATGCAGCAATATTTTTTTTCATAGTCCAGAAGACCAGAAAGCTTTTTAATGGTTATTCTTAAACAAAATTGTTTCTTTTTAATCTTTATACTACCTAGATTTACTGAGTTTCGGGGAGCCAATTGAAATAAATATTGTTTTAAATACATATCAGATGAGATTATTTACTATTACTTCTCTTAAATAATAACTTGTTATTTCTAAAACTGATATCACAATTATAAAGAAGGAATTTTTTCTTGCTATAATTCATGTTTTTAAAAAAAAGCTCAATACGACTGCAGTAAAGGGAAGATTTTGTTATTTAATATCTATTTATCGGCATAATTTATCTAAAAATAATAGAAAAAAATATTTATGTTTTAAATACTATTTTTTATAAGTAAATACATTTTAAAAATAATATTATTGAGACTTTTTCAAAATTCTATAAAATTTTTAATTTTAAAACAAAACTAAAAATAATATTAAATCGAAACTTTTACTTGTAAATTTGGTTTCCAATGAAAATAGTTTTCCACAAAATTTGATGAGTGAGAATTTTGAAGAAATGAAAGATAAATATTACATAAGAGATAATGGCCGCTTTACGCTTACAAATACAAATTAATTTTAAATATTTGAATAAATTCTTCTTTCACATCTTGTTATGAGAAATGAATAACGTTTAGGTACCAATGTTAGAATTGAACAAAATAAATGTAATGTTCCTTTTTTCTTTCTTTCCCGTCTGCTCCAATATAAACCAGGTAATTTCCTTACGATATAAAAAGGCAATGCTTGTAAAAGTAAAATAGGTAATAGTATGATTGCTTCCAATTTTTATGGTCAGATACCAATGATGAGATTTTGATTCTTGCTTCAACTCGAGTTTTGCGAAATATTGAGTAGTGTAAAGATTTGTTTCATTGCAAATCAATACATCATTTTCCTTTCATCAAGAAAAGGAGAAAGAAATAAAAATAAAAATATTATGAAATATTTCCTTGACTAAAGGGGGAAAACTAAACCTTGAAATCACCCAAAAAATGAAATGTTAAGTTTTGCACATTATTGTTTTAGCGGGCGCAATTGTCAGGCTTTCTTTTGGATTTCCGAATCAGAATTACTTTCGATTTAAGAAAGGAACTCATAATAAAAAATGATTCTGAAATGCCTAAAAGTTACTTAATTTCAATGTTATTTAAATCGCATTCATTTATAACAGGTCTATAAGATTGCTGAAAGGGCATGATAGTAACCAATCAGCGAAAAATATGAAATGCTATCCCACTAAAAGCAAAACAAATCAATCACACTGAATCACTTTAAAAAGCAGTTTTATACTATCGTCTGCTATGCAGAAAAGACAAAAGTAGCATTCGAATCAGATAAAAATTTATTCAGGAAATATATAGTATAAAAATGTCTATTGGATATTAATTTCTGTTGTCCGAGCAATTCTTCACAGCTTTTGCATGTTAGTGCTGAAAAGCAAATTGGTTAAGAGGCAGTTAATATTAGGAATTTTTTTGTTTAGTATCCATTTTTTTAAAATCTTTATAAATCATTTAGCGATGACTTTTTTGCATATATTTGTTTTCTTTATATTTATTATGTAAGAGTTATTCCATTTATTACTTTAGCTATTTTCAACCCACATAAAATTTTGAAAAATCACCTCTTCTTATGCAGAAATACGAAAGTGAAACACCCAAAATTGATTATTTTAAAACCGATTCCGTTCCGTAAACAGCACGCATTAATATTAAAGAATGCCGCACAAGATTTAATAAATTAATATATCACGCACTGCATATTCACTCAGAATATTTTGTTTACCGAAATTCAGATCGGTGAATATTTATTTCGAAAAGACAACAAATAAAAGCATCAAAGATGTGCGATTTAGCGTTTTATGGTGGTAGAGGCTCTATGAATAATTCTTCTGCACTCAAAATAAAATCTCCGATGTGAGGGTTCCATACAAGATCAATCTATCTCCATCTACTTTGCATTAACAGATCACAGAAACGCTTGTTATGAATTATGCAAAAGTTTTCGACGAAACTTAAAAATCGATCATTTTGGTTTAAGAATACGACAGGGAAGCTGCCAATCATTTCCGAAAATATGTCGATCAAGTATTCTTAATGGAAAACTTTAACAAAAATGGCAGAAAAATAATAAATTTTCTATCACTTCTCAAGTTTGAAATGACAGAAAGATATAATTTATCAGCTATCTTTTTCTGCGAAGCTTAAATATTTTAATAAAGATATATAATTAAACTCAATTCAGTAAATACAATCTCATACAATATTTCAGGATATAAGAAATAAATATTATATGATCAATATAAGGTATTTAATTTGTATATGAATATAAAAATATCAGATATTTTATGCATTGGTTTATCATGATCCTTAATCGAAAACTATGTAGATATAGCTTACGAATGAAAAATGGCTATTCTAAATAAGCTCGGGAGATTTTTATTATTTAGAATTATTTTCATATTCAAGGATTTTTGTTAAAGAATACGAATTTTTAAAGCAACAGAATATAACTAATCATAACAAAATATTATGACTTTACTTTCTAACTCTTTTATGTAGTAAAAATAGAGTTCCATGATAACAGTATTATACTATCATAGTTCAAACTCAAGTAAAAACATTAGCCCTTTTCCTTACAGGTGGTGCACCTGCTGTACCAGAATTTTTTTCCCCTTTGCTTATGGACTGGTACAACTATTGTACCAGAAACGAGTTAGGATTTGCTTCCCACGAATAAACTTTTCAACAATACTCTAATACCCCATAAAATCGTTTCCCCATTGTGTCGTACCCAGTAGGATCAGGAGATTGCCACCAGCAGAAGTTTTAAAATCGGTGTTGGCGCTGATGAGTTTCGCGAGTCATGAATTGGCGACTTTTTTTCCAAAAGAAATAGTCTTAAATTGTATCCGAATGAGTAAGTTTAATTTCATCATGAATTATACTAGACCGAGTCGAATTGCTTTTTTATCATTTACATAATTTTGTGGTATCACTTTTCCGTATCATTAATACTTATCTTCATTGGTAATATGATTTCAGAAATAAGGTAACTTACTTTTCATCATAATATGGTGATAACTATAACATCACGCTGAAAATTGGTAATTTTCTAACACACAGGAATTAACGTATAAGTGATGATCAACATTTGTAAATTAAATTTTAATAAAACTATGTAAAATTAAGTTTTAATAAAACTATGTAAAATTAAATTTTAATTAACTTTATAAAATTAAATTTTTAAAATTTGATAATTATTTGACTTTTAGAAACTTTTTGGATAGAAAAATATATTTTTAAATTGAATGTTCGAATATGTTAAACTCTAAGCATATTTTTCGAAAAAACGAGGCATGTTATAAATTAAATTCTCAGAAAAAAATTCAGCGTGCATATTAAACATTAAAAAATGTACTGCTATGCTGCTGATACTGAAATATACTGAAATGCTGCTATTTATTAATATTAAAATTGTTTCAAAATACTTTAAGGAATATATATATATATATATATATATATATATATGCTTTTAATCAATTGTGTTTTAATTATAAGAAACAGTAAAATCTGTTTCATAAACAAGGAAAGAGGTGAAGATTTTTAAACAGAAAATGCAACCAACTGGAATTTTAAAATATTATAGTACATAAATCGCTACTAGTTTATGAAAAATTGATTTGCTGGAAATGTAAAAATAAAATTGAATTTTTCATTGATTTGTTCTAGGATCATAGTTTCAGCAATATCATTGTTATTTAATAAATATCAATTTTCTCTCACACTCCAAATTAACCGCATTAAAAGTTTCTACTCGTATTATCACTGTAACTGTTATAAAATTGAAAAAATTTCGTTTAAAAAGCCAAAAAACTATACTGCAGAACATTTCAGATAATTTTTTAGCTCGTAATATTTATTTTGCTACCTCTCCTACGAAATTAGTGAATTACCATTTTAAGAAAAATATTAAATAAAATTACATATTGGGTTTAGACAAGGACAAAACCCCCAAACAGCAACCTGCTTACTGCGATGGGGAGGGATAACTCATTAATGCTACTGGTGGTCCATATCGAATACGTCGTTTTCAACAAAAGCGCTTTAAAAAAGGGAAGACATTTTCGAGTTTTTCTCGTTTAGGACCAACAGTCAAAATCATTTATCAGATTTTGGTTCCTGAAAATTTAAAGGTTGGAACTAATTTGAAACAACTGCTAAAAAATATTGTCAACATTATTATTTTATTGTAAATATAAATTTTAAAACGCAGTGTCACAGGTAAAAAATATATATATATATATATATATATATATATATATATTCTCTTAGAATTCAGAAATGTCTCTTGAATATCAAAATTGTATTCCTTTTTAGTTTAAGAATATATACTTGCTTTTTGAAACTCCTAAAATTTATTGATTAAATTCATTTTAATTTCAATTTTATTTATTATATAATTTATATTTACAATATAATAATATTATATTCTTAATACACAAATTTAATCATTTTCATAATTTATTAACATAATTTTAATTTATTTCTTAAATGATGATTTAAACAATATATAACACAATATAATAAAACTAATTTCCTTTAATAAATAATATTTTTTTTAATAATTTGATTTTTATCTGTATCCATTTAATTATTGTATATATTTGTGGTTTACGTAGTTTTCGACATTACTGTAGCAAATTATTTTTAGCTCTCTGATTTATTATCAAGATTATCAAGACATGGGCAGTTTTCAATTTAAGATGAAGGAACCGGAGATGTAAGAAAAAATATCTATCATTAGGGCATCTGTAATTATCTATTGAAATCAATGTCCCTAGTTTATGTGAAATATCTGAATAATTGCATATTGTACTACTAGGTAATAATTTATGAAGGATAAAGGATCGAAATTATGTAAGTTACCAAATTTTTGGTGTGAATAGAAATAAAAACAATCATTTTTTTTCTGATTGGTTAAGTTTCTCATCTACAGAGAAAAGAACCCCTTTTACAGTATACTTCTTTTGAGGACACTTATTTAAAACATATGTTATCTAACGAATGAATTCTACTTATTTCTGCTTTCTTTCTTTCTTTTTTTTTTTGAGATTACAAATGATTATATTTTTATTTATTTTCCAATGCAGATAGACTCCATGTAAAGGCAGTTCCACCCGCTCAGACAGTAGATGTTGGAAAAACTGCTATATTCACGTGCAATGCGTCGGGTCACCCGATACATATAATCAGTTGGAGGAAAGACATGATTCCTGTGCTTTCATCCAGACGAATCTCCGTATCCAGGGAAGAACTACGCATTAGTCCCGTAGAAAGAGAGGACAAAGGAATGTATCAATGCTTCGTATATAACGATAAAGAATCAGCACAGGATGCTGCCCAACTTCTTTTAGGGGGTAAGTTTTGTATTTCTTTAACTAGTACAATCATGCGCTCCCCCATTCCATTTATGTCGATACTTGATGGAATTTTTCAAAAACTAGTGTTGTTTCCTGTGTCTATTTAAAAAGAAAATTTAAATTTGAATAATTCATTATTTAATTGTAAGATTACTCCTTTCAACTGAAGTTTACAATTTATTTAATAATAAGGTATTGAATAAGAATGTAGTTTATGTGTGGAATATTGACTCTGCATTGGTTTAAAGATTTTTAGTGAATAACTTACTTATTTAATTATAAGTTTTATATGGAATGGAATGAGTAAAAGAAAAACGAATGCAGTAGTAACTATGGAAAGAAAATGATTTCTTTAAAATTATTTTCGTAAAAACTCATTTTTATCTAAAAATGCTTATATTGATGAAAATATCCATATTTAAAGAATAATGGGCTGATTGTTCTTTTTGTTGTTGTTAGATGAACCAATGAACTAAAGAGTCACTAAGACTCAATGAAACAATGAGAAAATAGTTGATAGCTATTCCGTTTAATTTTAGAAAGTTGGCAACAAAATAACGTAAGGCATGCATAAATATTTTAAAATGAGACTTTGAACAAAAACGAATGGTATTTCAGCTGTATTTTATAATGTTATAATTAATTTTGTTGTCCTATTCATATGTAAATTAGAATATTTCTTACGAATTGTTGTTAACTAGTTATTAAAATGGAAAAGCCTGCACGATTTCTGAACTCAAAATCCTTTTCAACACCGAATTCATTGAGTGAGTTTACTTTTTGAAACATAAACAAAAAAAGTTCACTTCCTTTTTTCAATAAAATGATTGCAGTTGCAGAAACAGAGAAACTAAGTTACGAAAACTAAGAAGCAGTTTTTAAGATCATTAAGTACTATAAGAAAGAATGCATTACTATTCATAATCATTATTAATTTAACATCTATATGTCAATAATGCTAATTTTTCTGTTAAAATATTTTTTAAAACAATATTAAATTTTTTTAAATATAATTATGAAAGATAAAGAATGTGTTTAAACATTTCCCAAGAACCAAAATGAATTGTATTACGTTTATGAAACAATTAATATATTAAATAATATAGAACAATTCTGGAGAAAAGGCGAGAATTTAAAATTAATCTTGTAAAAAACGCATTAACACAAATTTTATAAATGCTAACTAATCACCTATAGTTTTTTTATTGTTGTTATATGAGCCAACGAAACATAACTATCCAACACGATTTTTCAGTATGATCTCATTCCTGTATATTCTGAATTGAGTAAACATTTGAAGAAAATAATGATATTCCAGCAATATTTGTAATAATTAATCATTTTACGTTAATATTACGAATATTTACGTTAAAAATACGAATTTTCAATAAATTATTGAACACAAAAAACTGTTTCAGTGTTGTGTTCCCTAAAGTTAAAAACAAAAGAATGAAAACCGTTTATCGATTTAATAAAATAGTTCTGTCGGTATTTTTTACCAAAATGAAGAAAAAAATATTTAAAATCATTAAATTTTATAATCGAAATTATTTCAGTGAAATTTCATAGTCTTCATTACTTAAACATCTATGTATAATTAATTCTTATTTTTGAATTAAGAAAATATCTTCCTATTGCATGTAATATTCATATTTTGTTATATTTTAATAAAAAACATAATTTTTCTTAATATCCCCAAAAATCAAACTGAATGAGCAAAACTGATAATTTTTTTAATATATATATATATATATATATATATATATATATATATATATATATATATATATATATATATTCTTATTTTAAAATTTACATGCAATAAAATATATAACTAACATTCTAAAATTTATTATGAAACATTAAAATACACTAATAAAGCTATTAATATAAAATAGAATATTTTAAAAAAGTATCACACTATAAGTAAAACATTACAAAAGCTATTTTTTCTTCAATTTTTAAAGATGTTCATTCGCTGTATTGAATATATTTCGCCAATGTTATTTGCGTTATCTTATTCTATTTCAGGACTGAAAATCCATGTTTCTGAGATTAGGAAATATGGAAAGCAGACCTAGAATCAAATGAAAATTTAAGTTTAGAAATAAAACTTTTTTTAAAATTTTCAAATATATATTAGTAAAGAAAAGGGTACATCATTATGAAGCAAATTTCATCATTGGAGAACGCAGTTAGAGTTTTCAGTTCGTTATTTTGGGTAGTTTTAAAAATAAAATAATTTTTTTTAAAGTTCATTTGAACCCATTTGCTTTATGGAATGCTTTCTCTTAAACGTTTTCCCATCCATATTTCAATGCATAGTGAATAAACTTGCTTATATAATAATTCAAAAGAAACTGAAAAAGCAGGAGAATTCTTTCTGTTCGAGTGTTTGATTTCTTTTCTCTATTAGATTGTGTTATTTTTGATCTTTTCTGTAATGGTTTACCTTGTTTGAAAACAAAATTTATAGTACCATAAAATAAAGTCTAAGCTTATAAGAGGGGAAGCAAAATAAATGAACGCACAGAGAGGAATTTAAGCAAAAATGAAGAATAGGGACTGTTCTCAAATTTAAAAAAATGATGATGTTTTTAAAGTCAAATCGCTATGCTCATTTAAAAGAATGAGTATAGTTATTTCAAACTCTATGCTGGAGCGAGTTAACAAGAAATACTTATAATATTAAAACTAATGTGTATTAAAAGCATGTTTTGAAGAAAATATTCTATTTATAATTGACTACAACGCTTTATGTGTACCTCTTAAGTTTTGAAAAAAAATTTGAATTGTATAACAAGTAATTCAATAAATCTTTGTATAAAAATATTATACTGAATTCCTTATAATTTTTTATAAAGAATTACTATTTTATTTTAATTATTTATAATTACATAAGAACGATTTCTATAAACTGAATGTAAAATTAATTCTTTTGATTCACTACTAGATTGTAATACCAGTGTCAGTATCAAAATGCGATTAAATAAAAACTGAGTTTCTGATAATATTAAAATATCATATTATTACTAAGAACTAGCTAGTATAAAAAAATTCCAAAATGCTAATATATTCAAGAAAAGAATAAAAAATCAATTGTAAAACTACAACTTAATAAATATTTAATAAGTGAGATTATTTAAAAGCATATTAAAGCATAGATTTTAATTCATAAATCCTATTACTTCTTTTACCTTAAGCCTGTTTATACAGTTAAATCCAGTTCTACTGAAAAATGGAATATCATTGTGAAGCTCTAATCTACAAAACAAATTTAATAATCAGAAATATTTATGCACAGTTTTTCAAAATTTGTGCAAACTTTAAAATTTAAAGTTAAAAATATTCTTTGCATAACATTTTGTTGCATAATCTTTTAATTTTCATTTTATAAAATGTAAATAATCTAGCAAATTTTTATAATCTATTTACAACGATCCAAAATAAATATTTCATTTCAATTCTTTCACATTTATATCTAAAATGCATACAATTAAAAATTCATAAATTAAAATTTTAAACTAAGAAGTAAAATTTTTTTAATTGGAACTTTTAACACTCAGCCATTAAAAGCTTATCTTTTGCCATTTCTTTTGAACTTTTTTTAAGTCTTATTAATATTTTTATTCCTTGATGCTTCACTGTTCTTTTGTTTATACTTTATTATTATATAATTGAATTATGACCGAGCCTCACAATCGTTTTATGTAATTTCGTTTTCCTATTAAAAAGACCTATTTAACACCTAATTCAACATCATCACAATTTAACGTATAAAATTTAAAGCTTTAAATTAAAAGGCATAATTTTAAATGCAATCCTTAATAGTTTAATGATTAAAAAATCTTCTTTTGGCATTCCCGCTGACTTTTGGCAACATAATCTTCTGATTGTTCCCTGTTGTTTAACATAATCGGTTTATACATCACCATTGTATAATTAAATCTTAACTGCACGACTCCACTTTTCTTAAGTAATTTCGTGTCCCAATGTGTAATAAAAAATTCTAATTTACTCTGGCAGTTCATTTCTAGGAAGTTATATATGCCAATGTATGATATTGGTGAAAGGTTTCTCTTACCAAGGCACAAAACAAATTCTCTTTATGCATTTTTAGAGTATCCCTTTATCATACGCGCTTACATTCGAAACTTTTCGTTCCATGTCCTCCTAATGTAATCCTATTACTGTAAGCAGCTTACTGCAAAATAGTTTTATAAGGCCATTTTCTTCAACGAATGTTCGATGCCGTCGAAACAAAGGTAAAGCTTCTTATTCAAGCTGCGTTTCGAGCGCCAGCTTTGAGAAATCTTTGAGTATGTCTAGCATTATAGCATAATTAACGTCAAATTGGAAGAAAATATATTTTGTGGAGGGACTACGGTTAACTTGTTTTAGTTCGTTTCTACTGTTTATTTTGCAGATATAAGGAAGTGTTATATATCTGGACTTGTGTAATGAATAAGTAATGCAATTTCCTGTACCAGCCGGAAAGTACATCATTGCCATTATTTATTAAGTCTGCGAAAAGAAATACTCATTAGAATAAGTAGTCTGGGATTCGGAATCTATTTTTACAAAGTTATTTAGAGTTTGATTTCGAAGTAGTGAAAGCAGCAACAGTAGACAGTAAAAGTTTGTAAAAAATATTTGCCACTTCTAAAAAATAATATAAATTAATTTATGAGCTGAGGTACAGTATATTTCCCTTAAGTCATACCCTTACTTTAATATTTGTATTGCCAACACAAATTGTACGCCATTAAAGTTATGTGAAAAATTCAATATAAAATTATGAAACGAGGAACAGAAGTATTTCGGACCAGTTTTATTGTTTCTAAATTAAATGCTTAAGAAAAAAAAACTTAAAAACTTTCATTTATCATTTTTTAATTATATTTTCTTCCTTAAATATTTTATTTTAAATGTATTACTTTCTTAAATGCATTAGCGTATAAAATTCTACAGTATAAGAAGTATTTTAAAATCATGATATTTTAACAATATCATTTTTTTGGTTAATATTGCACTTGTTATAACAAAACTATTTTCAAATGCAATTGTTTTAAAGATAATTTGAATTTGCTATAAAATAATAATTGTGATGCTAAATAGTTGTGTTAGTTATAATAATTATGGTTCTGTTTCGAATAGAATCTTATTAAATCATTTCCTAAATTGCGTATTAAACACTTTAAGAGAAAAAATAGAAAAAATAAAACAAAACATAAAATATTTTATTATTGATTTAAAAACGTTCATTCATCTGTTTGAGAATATTTGAATTCATATTGTACATTCAAAAGTTCTTTTCCCTTAACATATCAAAAAAAGGTAAAATTACTTTTTTCTTTATATTTTTCAAAAGGTTTCTTTTTCTAGCATGAGATTTCAGAAACATCTGAGAACAACAAGAATTCAGGCGTTGTTTAGATCCATTGTAGAAAGTTATTCATTAAATCTGTGAAAGTTGCAAAGTCATATGATAACTTAATTTTTAATATCTTTTTATTTTAAGTATGTTAGCAGATATTTTTTGTTATACAAAATTTATCTAGAAATCATAATTCCTATAAACATTATATATGAAAATGCAATCTAAAATATGCTTAGATTTATTTTTTTTTAATTTGTCACCAAAGCTATTTCTTAGAAAATAATGATATATTTGTGATTTTTTTTTTGAAATACAATTCAAATGATATCAAAATTAAATGCAGAAAAACCGTAGGCAAAATATAATTCATTTTACCGTCTTGGTCGTCTTAAAAGCATAATGCCTAAATTTAAGGTTTCTTGAGATTCAATTTTAACTAAAAATTGCTAAGAATATTACACATGTAAACATACAGTTATATATGTAGCATTCTTAGCAATGTTTAGATACATCTTTATCATCTAACAATGATTTAAAATGGCAAAGTCTCTATGTTCTGTTATCTTCATTACTGAAAATGAGTTATTCAAATTATTGTTATTTCACTAAATATTTTTCACGATTCAATTTATTTTGCGAAAACTGTTTTCTTTTCCCATGAAAACACAAGTCGTAAGCTTTCTAACTACCAATTACATTACAATAACTGCTGATTAATTATTTAAAAAATGGCAAATTCATAGATTTGGAAAAAGCAAAATCTAATTTCAGTAAAATTAACAACATTTAGTTAGTTTTAGAAAGTTTTAAGGATAATTATTATGATTTGAATTATTTAAAACATTTTAGCATTATTAAGGCAAAATTTCAAAGTTTTCACATATTAACTCTTGGTTACAATAACATTATAAGCAACTTCAGCTACAAAACTAATGAAATACAATACGTTATTTCGCTTTTCGCAATGAATCTAATTACTACATTTCTTGATAATTATATCTAGATAAACATATGACTAGAGGCAAAATTCTTATCGATGCAAAATTTGAAGCATGATCTTTCAGTGATTAGATCCCTCTTGTCGTATTAAAACTGAAATAATAATGACGGAGAGAAGCATTCTGCTCTTTATGAATCAAATTTTCAATTATTCTGTTCTACAATGAAATATTGCTTTATAGGCATTAATATAATAAATATATTATAAGATGCCTTATATTTGTCGCAAATGATGCCTTAACTATAGCTATTTTTGCTATAACCTATTTCATAAAGTATCACATTTTATGCAAATATTTAGGTATAGCCACAATGCATTACATATCAAAACAGTTACATTTTAATCATTTGCATAAAGGTTTTAAGAGAAACTTTAGAAGACTGTTATGAGATAAAATGAAATTTTATTCTATTATTTATATTTAGGGTTATACCATTACTCTTACTATTAGTGTTTTTTTTTCAAAATTTATGAAAATAATTTTAAAAAAATTAAAAATTTTATAAAATAATTTCCATAAATTTTCTTCTATCCTACGTATCAATACTGTTTTATGCAAATATGTATTAATATTCCAATTTTCCTTTTGTCAACATCCCGAATTATTATGCAAATATAATTTGTTTTTATAATATATTCAGATGAAAAAATTAGATCAAAATTACAAAATAATTGAAATTATATTTATTTTTCTAATAGCTCACTGTAATTTATCTATAATAACAAACATTAATCTTATCATTTACACAATTTTTGCACCAAAAAAATTACTTAATTCCATAGCTTTTAATAAAAATAAATAATAATAAGTTTGAAATTAAAATGTCAATTTTTCTTAGTTTTAGAATTTTTTGGTGGGTTGAATAATTCTATTAGATCATCATAGTAACTAATTTCAAGAACAAATATTTCTAAGAATTTCTAATACTAATTTTCATTTACTATTAATAATTTTCATTTGCTATTTTTAAGAAATCTTGATTATCAGAACTCTTTTTATTGAATTTTGCTTAGTTCAAATAAACTTGGGAAATAAATCTTTTCTTATTTTTACTTATTCAGAAATAAATATTTACAGAGAAAGTAATTGTTTTGGCTGATATTTATAATCATACATTCTAGTATAAATTTTCTTTGGTAATGATTAAGCATTTCAGCGTATTCAAAATAATGTGATTGTTTTAATTTATCAAATATTTATTGAATTTTATATTCATAAATAACTCTCATTCATATTTAAAATCATTCAATTTTGTAGACAAAACTAGAAGAAAGTAAATAAACAAAATTAATCTTATTTATAAATTTAAAAATGTAATTTTTATTTCTTCATTTTGCATTTTCTTTTAGATAATAAACTTATTTTTTTATTTTATTTACTGCTCTGCCACAATAATATATTTATGTAATTAATAAGGCATTTAACATCAATGATTTCCTTTAAAATCATTAATATAAATACGAATAATGTTTTTCACTATTGAAATAATTTAAATATTGTAAAATTCTATCTCTTAACACATGGCATGCAGCAGATAATACATACAACACATTTCACTCACGCATTATTCCTTTTTTTTTTCAGACGTGGCACCAGTTCTGAAACACACTTTCGAACCAGCAAAAGTTGAACCAGGTAGTTCTCTATCTCTAAAATGCATCGCTTCTGGAAATCCCCTACCCCAAGTCACATGGACTTTGGACGATCTGCCCATTCCAGACCACATGCGATTCTCCGTGGGAGATTATGTCACTTCCAAAGCAGAGGTTGTGAGCTTTGTGAACATAAGTACTCTACGTGTAGAAGATGGAGGTAAGTGTATTAATATGTCTGCTTATGGTCAATGTTATGAAATTAATTCTCATAAGTTTTTTTTTGGTTCACATCTCTTTGAATAATTTCCAAGTAAATATTTCTGCATAACTTTATACATTTGATTTAATTATAGGTAAAGTCTTTTTAAGAAAGAAAATATCCAGTAAATTTATTTCAGTAAATTAATTGATACAATTAAGAGAAATGGACAAAATAAAGAGCAATAAAAGCTATTTTTCTCTAACAGAATCAAGTTGCATTTATTCTGTTAATCAGATTTTTTAATCATTTTACTGTTTTCCTCTATAATAATTGAATTAAAGTGTAATGATTGTTGGTGGGTTTTTTTCTATAACAGTGAGATGTTTAACTTTTTTTTTAATGTTTAATAACATAAAAATATAAAAAAAATATTTTGAAACTGTTAATAATTTTTGAATAATTTCTAAACAATCTATTTATAATTAAACTGCATTACGTATGATAAGAATTTAATAATTTTCCTCTTATGCAATGAAAAATAAGCTGCATTTGTATAGTATTTTTGTATTTTCTTTCCAAGAGCATTAACAAAAATGTCATTTAATCTTCTTATTAATTTAATTCTGATGTTTTATTTATCAAATAAAGTTTAAGTATCTTTATTAATGCAGTCCTAAGATTTTTAACAATAACTAAAATATTTTGTTGTAATAATTTAATAAATAAATTTTAATTAATAATTTAACAATGTATATAGGATCTTTTTTATAGTAATTTCTATTTCGTATTTGATAAACCTGTTATTATGAATCAATCAATATAAAAAAACTATATCAAACGATTTCCTAAATCAATTGTGTAAAACTTATGTTTAAAAAATCATTTTATCCTATTCTTAGGCATGTATAGATGTATGGCTACTAATGAGATTGGTTCACTCAGTCATTCTGCAAAAATCAACGTAATCGGACCCCCATTCGTCAGAATAATGAAGGACATAGCAGCAGTCGAAGGCGATGTTTTGCACGTTAGATGTCCAGTCGCAGGATATCCAGTCGAAGAAGTTTATTGGGAGAAAAGTAAATAATTTGATTTGAAATAGATAGATTAGATACTTAGTAATTTATAGTTGATGAGAATACTTCACGCCTAAAGAAAAAGCTTATATCGAGAAGTCGTAATATTTGAAATAGTGTCCAGCAGTTTCGTTTTGTTAAATATATGGATAATATTTTAGATTTGTTATCTTTACCTCAAACTAATAAATCGAACTATGGAATTATTATAGAAATTAATATTATTGATTGCAGAATATTATCGAATTATTAAATAAACATTAAAAAAACTGACTTTTACATATACATTAGTTTTGTGTTATGTAAGCTAGATACATCCATCCCAAGTCAAGCGGATACGTTTCTGCTAAGCTGTTTACATCACAAACACCATTTGAATATTGGCACCCAAGGCCATTTTATTTTTTTAATACACCGATTTATGTTTGTCATTCACAAATACTTCACACGAACTTTGCTCCTTCCCTCTATAATTGCTTTGGTAGATTGTACTGCAAGAACCTACAGCGCCTTCTTCAGTTCTCTCATTCGTGACTCATATTCATACTTTTTACCGATTTACCATATTTTATTTTACTTTTATTTTATATTACCATATTTTATTTTACTTTTATTTTATATTATTATATTTTATTTTACTTTTATTTTATATTACCATATTTTATTTTACTTTTATTTTATATTATCATATTTTATTTTACTTTTATTTTATATTACCATATTTTATTTTACCATATTTTACTTTTTACTCCCTGTATGATTGCTTTGGTAGATTGTACTGCAAGAATGTGCAACACCTTCTTCAGTTCTCTCGTTCGTGCTGCGTTCGTGTTCGTTTAGAATAGACTGAGAGTCTATTCTAAATTTTACGAAATTATACCAGTTTGAATAACTAATCTTCAACTTGCTACCAACCAAATTCTAAAGCTTTCTTCCCTGTGGCAATCGATTCTGGAGTGCATGAAATCATTTTTTTAATAAGTTGACCATAGAAGCGCAAGTACTTTCTTTTGATGAGGTGCATTTCATGCTATTCCATTCTCATTAATTAATTTAGACGGTATATTTAAAGGTTTCCACTTCAAGTAACTCAGATTTGCAAGTACACCAGTTTCTTTCTTTCAAATATTGACCTAAGATTTCTTGATTTTATTGGTAAAAATTCTTATTAAAGCGCACTACAAGGTACTTTACAGTTTTTACAAAAACAATGCACTTGTTTTTGCATTCACACTTAACTTTACAAAAAAAAAAACACTTGTTATTCACATTATTTATATCCTTTCACTTGCTACTACTGTAGCTATAGCTCTTATTTTCACCATGATGTTGTAAAACCCACCTCAAATAACATGGAGAAAAGGAAAGTCATGCGACATATATATTCAACCTTCCACTCCATACTCGGCCAATGCTGACATATTTCTACATTTCAGATCAATTTAGTTAGAGTTTTGAGGCGTGCTTTTAATCTGACTTCTGCTTTAGCAATTTAAATATCATAATTCATTATATAATATAAAATGTACCCAGCCATGTATATATAAATGCTTATGAATATGGTCAGTACGGTCATAATGCAAATCATCGTCATATATGTTAATTCCAGTCATGGATCAAAGAATTATCGTGACAACAAACATTATGTTTCATGTCAAATAAATAAATATTGTTTAGAATACTGATCTTAAGTGCAATGTGCATTGTGGCAATGTCACAGGAACAATAATAATTTGTAATGTTTCGAGATAAAATGATAACATTTTAATTAATATTAAACTTAATACATTACAATGATACTATAACGTGTATCATTGTGTAATGTAATACAAATTGATACATATAACGTGTAATATTGTTTTATGTAAATGGCATAATTCTCAAAGAATATATTCTTTGATCATTCCTTATTTAACTTCATTTTAAAGAAGACTCTAAACGCAACAAATCTTCTGTATTTTATAATGCATGTTACTTTGTGGTACGTTCCTTGGCATAATAAATGACGCTTCTCTTCTTTATAAAGCATGTAAATTATCTGTCTTTCGCTTGTTCACCAAAGGCGACAAATTAACTGTTCCCAATGGGCCACTAAAATAAAGTGCGACAAGGTAAACTGAGCAAAATGAAGTGTCTCAAAGTTTTATCTAGTGCTGCAATCATAACTATCTGTCTGGGCTCTTAGTATTGTTGTAACCAATTATTCTGTTAGAATATATTTAATTTTGATACATGTTTCATTTGTTATCGGAAGAATTAAAGGATCGGTATCAATGTAAAATTGCATAGTGAAGACATTTAAATTAGTCTATTTAAATAAATGGAATTTAAAATTATTTTATATATTTTTTCAATTTAATCGCATCCATTAACTATAATAGAATAAAATTGTTTTCGCATAATAATAGTATATCATTTGAATAATTAAAAAAAAATTAAGAAAATCATTCATTGCATATTTCCCAATGTTAATACTTTCTGAATGAGTATCAAATTGCGAAAAGAACTTTGAACTTTTAGCTGTATTTAACTAATGAATTAATCGATATATTTTCAAAGTATTTGCTATTTTAATTTTTAAGATATATTTTTCTCATGACTTTAATTCTTGTCTCAAAATTATGCAATGTGATGCGTAAGAAATATAAATATTAACTAAAGGATCTGTTATTTATTTAGTAAAAAAGTTTTCAATGCATATTTTGCATCACGAAAATTAAGGGATTACCAAATATTAATTATTGAATGGAAATTGAATTCCTTTGTAATTATCAAACAACGAACTAGAACTAATAAATATTTTTAAATCTTTTTAATTTCATTAATAATTTATGAATTCACTTACAAAAGTAGTTCTTCATTAAAATTCACTCTTTTCATACAATTTTTGATAAATTTTATATAATTAGTGAGCAATAATTCTGTGCATCATTAGCAAGCAATGCTTCATCAAATATAATTAAACTAATTTGCAATAAAAGTATGTTTTATTATAATAGATAATTTTGTAACATTTATTCAAGTATTTACTCGCTCATATAAGAAGATAATGATTGAAATTGAAGACTAATCTTTATAAATGTGTCTGCATTTTAAAAAGTAACGTGTTTCGTATTAGGGTTTTTGTTGGATTGGATTGATGAACAAATAAAAGTTTAGGGAAATTTCGCAAGCTTCTGATTGGCGTTGTCGATCCGTTTATATTTAGTTGTTTCCATTTCTGTAACGAGTGGCAGATACATTTGCAATTTATATTATTATTATATACTTGTTTCATTATAAGCTGAAAGGTCTGAGTAATAATTCTTTGTTGCCCGCCTAAGCAGATTCATATTCTAAACCATTGTTAATAAATGCATATTTTATGGTCTATGGATTCGAGTTAATATATTTTTTTGTGAATATAAAATTTAAATCTTGTAAACACATCTTTTTTAATGTCTAGTGGATGAAAAATAGGTAAATCAGATCACAAAGAGTATTATAACTTAAGAAAGCGGTGGAGAAAGGAAAGATATATTTTTTTAATAAAAGTATTTCATATAATAAATATATATTCATTGTGACTTGAATAAGTGTATCAAATCAGTACGAAAATTAATTGCAGAAATGATTTATCAGGAAAATTAGCGTCGGCAAACGAAAGTGTTTTTATAAATTTAAAAAAATAAATAATATTCTTTATATGAAACGGATTTATTTAATTTAAATCACTAATGTTGAAAGTTAATTGGTATATATTTGTCTTTTGTCTAGCAAAATAAATAGTTAGGCCTAGTATTAAAAATTGCTACGAAAATGTGTATGAAATATGCCCTTTAAAACGATTTTTTAAAGTATTATTTACTAAAAAGAAAAAAAAAAGAATCTCCCTTCCATACGTTGACAAGTTATGGATATATTATTTTAAATGATCCCTAAATTAAAAAAAATAGATTAAAAACATTTAAATCATATCCATTTAATTTTACTAAATTTGATAATTTGCTTCAAAATATATATTCACTCATTATGGAACTACTGACTGACGAAAACTTTTAATTAAATCAATTTATTAATTGTTAATTCAGTTTCAAAATATTAAGATATATTGTAATAGAGATCAAATAAGAAAGATAAATGACAGAATTATGGTATATCATAAAGTGTAGACAAAATTGATTGCAAAATCTTATTTTTATAAGCATGAAAAAGTTAAATAGAACATTCTGAAAGCTGTTCTGTCTTTCTACATGTAGCTTTAGATTGACAGATAATATACTTTTAAGATTGTAATAGCTTGATGAAAATAGTATCTCTATAATCCTGAATATTTATAATTCATACGGAATTTAAATTCCTGAGAACCCTCTGGTTGTTAATTCAGTTTTCAAAATATTAAGATATATTGTAATAGAGATCTAATAAGAAAGATAAATGACAGAATTATGGTATATCATAAAGTGTAGACAAAATTGATTGCAAAATCTTATTTTTATAAGCATGAAAAAGTTAAATAGAACATTCTGAAAGCTGTTCTGTCTTTCTACATGTAGCTTTAGATTGACAGATAATATACTTTTAAGATTGTAATAGCTTGATGAAAATAGTATCTCTATAATCCTGAATATTTATAATTCATACGGAATTTAAATTCCTGAGAACCCTCTGGTTGTTAATTCAGTTTTCAAAATATTAAGATATATTGTAATAGAGATCTAATAAGAAAGATAAATGACAGAATTATGGTATATCATAAAGTGTAGACAAAATTGATTGCAAAATCTTATTTTTATAAGCATGAAAAAGTTAAATAGAACATTCTGAAAGCTGTTCTGTCTTTCTACATGTAGCTTTAGATTGACAGATA